>NC_036848.1:54542708-54551300 GCF_002910315.2 Salvelinus sp. IW2-2015
CAAAGAAGCAGGAGAGCATCCTTCTGCAGGATCAGGGGTTCAGGGTCATTGTGTCTGCAGCCCGACAGCTCCGCAGGTACCCTTTCACATCACCCTGGTGACATGAGGAATATGGTGGAGATCAGAGTTGGGTTCAATTCCATAAAAATTCCAGCCAATTCAGAAAGTAAACAAAATTATAATTCCACAAGTTTACTCATGAAAAAGAATGAAGAGAGAATTGGAATGTCAGTGTACTTCCTGAATTGACAAAAATGAAAATTTCCCATGGGGACCAGTATATAAATGTATCTGGATAAGAGTTTCTGCTCAATGAAAATAGATAGGGTGTATAGGTCTTCCCTCAGAATGGACACCACATGATCATTTGATTGCCCACTCAGCAAGTAATACAATATCTGGCCACTGGGGGGCAGTTGACTGCATCCAAATATAATCTATCGCACACGAAGTGTTTTACAGCAGGGTTTCCCAAACTGTACGTTTGCTTTTTCGCCCTATCACTACACAGCTGATTCAAATAACCAACTCATCATCACGCTTTGATTAATGAATCAGCTGTGTACTYKTAGGGCAAAAARCAAAAACGTGTACCCAGGGTGGGACCCAGGACCGAGTTTAGGAAACRCTGTCTTAAACTGACTACAATGTCTGGAGACAGAGAGACACAGTGGTGAAGTGAGAGTCTAGTCCAGTCCATGATGATTGTTATACATACTGTACACTGTCMGCAGTGGTCATAGAGAGATACTTCAGCCAGTCCAGCAAGCTACTGGCTGCAATGGCCACAGTCAGATAGTTCTATATACAGTGATGCAATGACAGTCCAATCCAGTCCAGTACTCACCAGAGGGCAGAATTCCATGACCAGCAGGTAGGGGGTGACCTCAGTGCACTGCGCCAGGCAATGTAGGAGCGCTGGGTGCTGGAGGGCACTGGAGACGGACGGGCACAATGGCAGAGAGTTAGTGGAGGCACAAAACACTGGCACAATGGCAGAGAGTTAGTGGAGGCACAAAACACTGGCAGAATGGCAGAGTTAGTGGAGGCACAAAACACTGTCAGGAAATGGCAGAGTTAGGGAGCACAAAACACTGGCAGAATGGTAGAGTTAGTGGAGGCACAAAACACTGGCAGAATGGTAGAGTTAGTGGAGGCACAAAAACACTGGCAGAATGGTAGAGTATGTGGAGGCACAAAACACTGGCAGAATGGCAGAGTTAGTGGAGGCACAAAACACTGGCAGAATGGTAGAGTTAGTGGAGGCACAAAACACTGGAGAATGGCAGAGTTAGTGGAGGCACAAAACACTGGCAGAATGGTAGAGTTAGTGAAGCACAAAACACTGGCAGAATGGCAGAGTAGTGGAGGCACAAAACACTGGCAGAATGGTAGAGTTATGGGAGGCACAAAACACTGGCAGAATGGCAGAGTTAGTGGAGGCAACAAAACACTGGCAGAATGGCAGAGTTATGGGAGGCACAAAACAATGGCAGAATGGCAGAGTTTAGTGAAGGCACAAAACATCGCAGAATGGCAGAGTTAGTGGAGGCACAAAACACTGGCAGAATGGCAGAGTTAGTGGAGGCACAAAACACTGTCAGAATGGCAGAGTTAGTGAGGCACAAAACACTGGCAGAATGAGAGTTAGTGGAGGCACAAAACACTGGCAGAATGGTAGAGTTAGTGGAGGCACAAAAACACTGGCAGAATGGCAGAGTTAGTATGTGGAGGCACAAAACACTGGCAGAATGGTAGAGTTAGTGGAGGCACAAAACACTGGCAGAATGGGAGTTAGTGGAGGCACAAAACACTGGCAGAATGGAGAGTTAGTGGAGGCACAAAACACTCAGAATGGAGAGTTAGTGGAGGCACAAAACACTGGCAGAATGGTGAGTTAGTGGAGGCACAAAACACTGGCAGAATGGTCGAGTTAGTGGAGGCACAAAACACTGGCAGAATGGTAGAGATAGTGGAGGCACAAAACACTGGCAGAATGGCAGAGAGTTGGGTGGAGGCCACGCAGCAGGCTGTTAGCCAGCCTGTCAGCTTAGTGGAGTCTGCCACTAGCACAGTCAGCTCAGCTATCCCCATTGAGACCGTGTCTGTGCTCCTATCTGGTTGGGCAAAACAAAACATGGCAGTGTTCGCCTTAGCAATCTCACTGGAATAAAGACCTCCATTCCTGCCAATATTGAAAGAGATTGTGATATCTCACATTTCAAAATAGGGCTACTTAATGTTAGATCCCTCACTTTCAAGGCAGTTATAGTCAATGAACTAACTAATCACTGATTATAATCTTGATATGATTGGCCTGACTGAAACATGGCTTGCTGATGAATAGATAGAGACAGGGAAAGTCTGTTCACCGGTATGGCTGGGACTCCTCCAGGAAGTGCATCTGGTCCTGAACGCTGGCACTGGCCTTGAGCTCCTTAACCACCACCTGGGTGGTGCTGAGGCTCGTATTCACCTCCCCCAGGATAACCTGGTATGGGAGCCACACACCACACACAGGGCACACACATGGGAGACGCACACACAGACACACAAACACACACACACACAGGGTACACACATGGGAGACAACACACACAGACATGAGGAGAGATGGGGAGGAATGGAAGATATACACACAAAGTCAAACAGAGAGACAGAGAGACACAAAGAGACAGAGACAGACAGACAGACAGACAGACAGACAGACAGACAGACAGACAGACAGACAGACAGACAGACGACAACAGACAGACAGACAGACAGACGACAGACAGACAGACAGAAGACAGACAGACAGACAGACAGACAGACAGACAGACAGACACAAAAAGAATTCCCAAACAGTACACACACATGGAGGTGATGATTGTGGAGGACAACATGGTTAGGAGGACACACACGTTCAGGTGAAAGGTGGACAGTCACACAAATGCAAGGAAATAGAGAGATACACAGAGACAGAGAGGCATACACAGGAAATAGAGAGATACACAGAGACAGAGAGGCATACACAGGAAATAGAGAGATACACAGAGACAGAGAGGCATACACAGGAAATAGAGAGATACACAGAGACAGAGAGGCATACACAGGAAATAGAGAGATACACAGAGACAGAGGGCATACACAGGAAATAGGAGATACACAGAGACAGAGAGGCATACACAGGAAATAGAGAGATACACAGAGACAGAGAGGCATACACAGGAAATAGAGAGATACACAGAGACAGAGAGGCATACACAGGAAATAGAGAGATACACAGAGACAGAGAGGCATACACAGGAAATAGAGAGATACACAGAGAAGCACACACAGGACATGCAGATTCATAAAGAGACCAACAAGAGACAGACCAGGAGATAAAGAGACACACAGAGAGGTATACATGCAGTCACAGAGACACAACACACACACACGAATAGACATACCCAGTCAAGGTACACAAGTGTGGGGAAAGTGTGTGTGTAAGAGTTGTATGAGTGTGAGAAGGAACAGAACAAAAGAAACAGAGAGGGAGGGAACGAGAGAATGACAAGAATCAGTTATCTAGTGTTACAGTAGCTAATTCCCATCACTCAGAGTAACATGGTTATCTAGTGTTACAGTAGCTAATTCCCAACACTAGCAGTAGATAACATGGTTATCTAGTGTTACAGTAGCTCATCCCATCATTCAGAGTAACATGGTTATCTAGTGTTACAGTAGCTCATTCCATCACTACGACTCAGAGTAACATGGTTATCTAGTGTTACAGTAGCTCATTCCCATCACTCAGAGTAACATGGTTATCTAGTGTTACAGTAGCTCATTCCCATCACTCAGAGTAACATGGTTATCTAGTGTTACAGTAGCTAATTCCATCATTCAGAGTAAGATGGTTATCTAGTGTTACAATAGCTAATTCCCATCACTCAGAGTAACATGGTTATCTAGTGTTGCAGTAGCTAATTCCCATCACTCAGAGTAACATGGTTATCTAGTGTTACAGTAGCTAATTCCCACTCACTCGAGTAACATGGTTATCTAGTGTTACAGTAGCTAATTCCCATCACTCAGAGTAGAACAGGGTTATCTAGTGTTACAGTAGCTAATTCCCATCATTCAGAGTACACATGGTTATCTAGTGTTACAGTAGCTAATTCCCACACTCAGAGTAACATGGTTATCTAGTGTTACAGTAGTAATTCCCACCACTACAGAGTAACATGGTTATCTAGTGTTACAGTAGCCTTCCCCATCACTCAGAGTAACTGGTTATCTAGTGTTACAGTAGCTCATTCCCATCACTCAGAGTAACATGGTTTATCTAGTGTTACAGTAGCTCATTCCCATCACTCGAGTAACATGGTTATCTAGTGTTACAGTAGCTAATTCCCAACACTCAGAGTAACATGGTTATCTAGTGTTACAGTAGCTAATTCCCATCACTCAGAGTAACATGTTATCTAAGTGTTACAGTAGCTCATTCCCATCACTCAGAGTAACATGGTTATCTAATAATAAAAACAGAGTGAAAATGCTAACTAAAAACTGCTGCATTGCGAGGGCAGGCTACATGGTTCTCTCCCAGTCTTTCCGCGGCGTTCTATACCTCTCTGTACAGCGTCAGTCAGGCAGGCAGGCAGGCAGGCAGGCAGGCAGGCAGGCAGACATCAAAGGTTGTGGATCAGCCCACATTACCGATACAGACACACATTCCAGGTAATGTAGCGTGTCGGCTGTTTAACAGGCTGACTCAAACACACCTAGGCATCCAGCTCAGTGCATAACAACCGCGAGCTGCCGAAGTTGACAGAACATTCATCTAGCTACCTCTCATAAACCCGTATCGTAGCCTCCAGCAAGGTGAAAATAAACCAAAAGAATTGCAAAGAAAAAGTGAGGAGAGAGTGAGTGGTCTTACCTTTCCGAACCAGCCATCGCCGATCTCTTTCAGTACAGAAGACTCTGTCGGCCGACTTCTGTGGATTTCAGGAGTTGGACTTGAGAGACAGATTTAAAAAAACAAACAGAGATTTTAGAGAAGTCCTTACGACACCAAGTATTATTCAGCATTGGTTTTATTTCTGACAATGACTCTGATTCCAAGCCTCAGAGAAATGTAATCTGGCCAAATACACACCGCCGTCCTGCGATATGAGGCATCCATCTTGCAATAGGTCGACTATCCTCTAAGACACAATCTTCGCCAGGTTGACTTGTTTTTGATATTACATAAAAAAATATATACGAAGTACAATCCCAAGGAATTTCAGCTAAAAATGAGTGAAGTATTCCACAAATATTTTTTTTTATATATGATCGTGTCTCTGTAATCAAGGTATGAAATCATTGCTCTATTAACATATACAATCTGTTTTGGGGGTTTGGTTGTGGTCAAGTTGCAGTATACAAATTATTATAATCATGTTCCGTCACACCGACCATTCACTCCAACAAAAATCTCCCGCAGTCTGAATCTAGTTGCCTACCCCTACCCCCTACCCCTCCCTGCGCCCTGCCCTGCCCTGCCCCCTGTGCTCTAAGGTCTCTCTCTTTCAGTCAGTAGCAGAGCCTGGCATCCCAGCCTCGTCCTCCTGTCCCCTTGCTGGCATCCTGACCTACTCTGTCAGTAGCAAGGTGATGACCTGTGTCCTGCATCTTTCCTCTCCACACACCAGCCTGAGCCTCTCTCATTTCTCAGCCTGCACCCTCTCTCCTCGACTCTCAGCTGCGCTCTCTACCTCTCAGCCTCTTCTACTCTCAGCTTGGTCATCCTACTCTCAGCATGCGCTGCACGTCTCATCTGCCGCTATCTCACTCTCAGCCTGCGCTCTCTCACCTCGCCTGCGCTCTCTCTCACTCTCAGCCTGCGCTCTCTCACTCTCAGCCTGCGCTCTCTCACTCTCAGGCGCTCTTGCGCTCTCATCACTCTCAGCCTGCGCTCTCTCACTCTCAGCCTGCGCTCTCTCATCTCGCCGCGCTCCTTCTCACTCTCAGCCTGCGCTCTCTCTAGCTCGTCACCTCGCTCTCTCTCACTTCAGCTCGCAGTCTCTCTCACTCTCAGCCTGCTCACTCTCTCACTCTCAGCCTGCCTTTCAACTCTCCACCGCGCTCTCTCTCACTCTCAGCATGCACTCTCTCACTCTCAGCCTGCGCTCAATCACTCTCAGCATGCGCTCTCACACTCTCAGCCTGCGTTCTCTCACTCTGAGCCTGCGCTCTCTCACTCTCCAGCCTCGGTCCCAAAAACATCCAAATGAGAATGGACTGACGGCAACATTAATCATCTGTCCTTCCCCCTCTCTCATTCCCTCCATCTCTCCATCCCTCTCTCCCCCAGCAACGACTGATGACACTCACAGAGGAGGACAGACAGATCTTTTGTAGCAGTGTCACCCCCTTGCCCATTCCCCAGACTGGCCACACAGACCCCTCCCTGTGTGAGGGCCATATCTGACGCCCATGCCCTGTAATGTTCCAGAGGCCAGTCATTCCCTGGGTGGTGGGCYCTCACTCATCCAGAATCTGTTCTAAAGAGAATCCCAGCCATTGTCTGGGTACTAACCCTGGGACTGTATGGTACCAGCAAGAACCAACCACACAGACACACAGACACACAGCCTATTATCTAGCAGCTCTGTGACACAGTGGTGAACAGTGTTGGGYGGTAATGCATTACAAAAATAACCCGTTACATTGTCAGATTACGCATTACTTTTTCCCCACAAATTTGGTAATATTATTACAGTTATTTTGTCAAACAATGCATTCTCTTTCAGATTCATTTCTCTAACTGGTGTGTTTCCATGATCCAACTCATTTCCTAGTTCTGGAGCATGAACACAAAGGCTGTTTGAAGAAATGTCATGATAGAGTCTGTCCATAGAAACGTATCGAAGGTAACACCTCTGATCTTCGCCATTGATCATTTACGTCATTGAGCAGATGCTCTTACCCAGAGCGACGGACAGCAACAGGTGCATAGGTTTCCATACCGGTCACTCCCGTGGGAATTGAACTGGCATTGCAAGCACCATGCTCTACCACCCGAGCCACACAGGACTGTAGAAAAACACCTAGAGGGTTCTACTGTGTACTCTATACATCTTTTAAGATTTTGAATGAAAAGACAGGAAATCTGTACGTTTGACTTTCAGTATACATTGCTAATTAAGCAGCATTTAATTAACCACGCAAGTCAGCTAAGAACATATTCTTATTGACAATGACGGCCTACTCCGGCCAAACCCAGACGACGCCGGGCCAATTGTGCGCCGCCCTATGGGCCTCCCAATCACGGCCGGTTGAGATAGCCCAGATACGGACCAGCGTGTCTGTAGTGAAGCCTCTAATACTGAGACGCTGTGCCGTAGACCGCTGCGCCACTCGGGAGCCCACTTGTATACTAGAACAGGAAATCAGTGCCAAAGATGAAAGGAGAAACCAGCGATCAAACCTTCTAGGTTGAGCGCTCACGACTCGTCTTCCTCCCTTCGACAGATTTCTTGATTTTGTTTATATAACTAGTAATCACATTACTTTCCACACAAAGTAATATTTTAAGGTAACATTAATGTAACTAGTAATATGCAATAACTAATCCCAACACTGGTAACTAATCCCAACACTGGTGGTGAACTGGGCATCTAGTGATAACTGACAATGTAGACTAGAGTTTACGCCATTACTTCTGAAATGGCTTCTAAGAATGGCTTGGAACTTCAACTTCTTAGAACTTAGAACTCGCCTTAGAACGTCTTCAACTCTTCTAGCCATGTACTATCACACCTGATTTAACTAATCAACTGTCCATTAAGCCTTTGATTAGTGGAATCAGGTGTCTTAGTGCTGGGTAGGAACAAAAGCCTGCATAGCCTGTGGTAAAGAACGGACCAAAGAGGACCATAGTAACAGCCATGAGCATATCCATAGAGAGGGAGCAGAGAGCAGAGACTGGACTGAACGAAGAGAGCACTATGAGAGAGAAGAGCGACACAGAGAGACGATAGAGAGAGAGAGAGAGAGAGATAGAGAGAGAAGAGAGAGCAGACACAGGATAAAGAAGAAAGAGAGAGAGCAGAGGCAAGAGAGAGAGAGAGAAGAGGAGATGATGACGAGAGATAGACGAGAGAGAGCAGAGAGGAGAGAGAGAGAGAGAAGAGAGGAGACACGAGACAGAGACAGAGACAGAGAAGACGTCCTGACCTTATGGTCCTTTTGATGTCTCTTGTTAGGTTGTGTCATGTTATATGTTCAATGTTTGCCTAAGTATTGGTCTCAACTCAGAGGCAGGTGTCGTTCGTTGTCTGTGATCGAGAATCATACTTAGGTTGACAGTTTTCCCCATTTCCGTTACTGGCTGTTTTTTTTCTGGTATTGTCTGTTCCACCTCGTAGATCTTGTTCGTCTTTCTCCATCATTTTATTTTGTGTAGTGTTCAGTTTTTCTATTAAAAATTATAACACTTACCACGCTGCTATTGGTCCGATCCTTCATACTCCTCAGACGAAGAGAGGACGAGAAACGTTACAGCAGAGAGAAGAGAGAGAGGTGTCATTTTATGTACTATTCGACAGGAATTAATACTTGTGAATTTATGGTGTT
>NC_036848.1:54551325-54553051 GCF_002910315.2 Salvelinus sp. IW2-2015
CAACCCACAGCTCCCTGCGTCCTCCCCCAACAGGACGGGTAGCCTATCCTCATCAGAGAGGTCTTTGAAACCTCAAACAGGACGGGTTTCAAATTTGGGGAAATGACACTCTCTAATTGTTTTACATTTTGGACATTTTGTCAGGAAATGCAGCTCCGTCTCAGGTTCTGCTGTTGTGCAGTGGTTGCACAGCCTTTCCTCTACAGGGAGCCATGTTTTCCTGTGTCTACCCTTCTCAATGGCAAGGCTGTGCTCACTGAGCCTGTACTTTGTCAAGGTTTTCTAAGGTTTTGATCAGTAACCATGGTCAAATAGTTAGCCATGGTGTACTGTCGATTTAGGGCCAGATAGCACTGCATTTTGCTTCGTGCTTGTGCTTCTGTTTCCCAATAAGCAATATAGTTTTGTTTTGACTGTTGTCATTTGGTTTATCCTGATTGATTGGATGTTTTGGTCCTGAGGCTTCAGTGTGTTAGTAGAACAGGTTTGTGAACTCAGGACCAGTTGGATGAGGGAACTCTTTTCTCTGCTCAGCTCTTGGCATTGCATGGCTTGGTAATGACATGAGAGGGGTTCACTGTATTTTAGATGTTTCCAAAACTTAATTGCTCTTTTTTGAGTTTTTATTATTAGTGGATATTGGGCTAATTCTGCCCTGCATGCATTGTTTGTAGTTTTCCTCTGGACATGTAGGAGAATCTTACAGAACTCTGCATGCAGGGTTTCAATGGGYTGTTTGTCCCATTTGATGAAATCTTGTTTTGCAAGTGGACCCCACACCTCGCTGCCATAAAGTGCAATTGGTTCAATGACATATTCAATTCGTTTTAGCCACATTTTAATAGGTATTTCAATTTGAATTAGCTTTTAAATGGCGTAGAATGACCTGCGTGCTTTCTCTCTCAGTTCATTCACTGCCTCATTAAGGTGTCCAGTTGAGCTTATTTTTAAACCTAAGTAATTGTAGTGTGTGCAGTACTCTCTCTCAGTACTTTCTCTCTCTCTCTCAGTACTCTCTCTCTCTCTCTCTCTCTCTCAGTACTCTCTCTCTCTCTCAGTACTCTCTCTCTCTCTCTCTCTCTCTCTCTCTGTGTCGATCATCCGACAGCAGCCACATGGTCTTGTGGTGAGATCATAGGGAGTGGTCAGAGTGGATCGAGGTTCTGACTTCAGCCCCCTAACTGCCCAAGCCCCCCGCCCTTAACCAGCCCTGTTTGTCCCTATAGGCCTCCTAATCACTACAGAAACACCATCCAGCTGTACAGAAACACCATACAGCCGTACAGAAAAATAGGTCACGTTCTGCTCGCCTTGACACACAGCCATTTTCCAACATATTGGACTCTGTCCTCAAGAGCCTGGGTCATATAACATTTAAAGCTTCTCAGACGCTTTCGCAGAGGTAGGATTTTTTGTCTGACTCCTAGGAATGCAGTTCTGCTCTTTTAGATCATTAATTAAATATTATATGGACCCTGGAAACATCCTAGATTGAACATCCTCCTACGCTCTGAGACCCAGCACTTCATCGATGAGCATGAACGAGGTAATCGTGTCCCCACCGTGCTTAACTCATAATTTTGAAATAAGATTGTGGACCATCACAGCAAGGGTAGTGAACAAGTGTTGGTACTGTTAGTGCCTATGCGCGAACAAAACACAATCGGTTTTCTGTAGGCGTATGGTTGTTTTCTGTACGGGGCATGCTGTACTGGTGTTGTTTTCC
>NC_036848.1:54557232-54559456 GCF_002910315.2 Salvelinus sp. IW2-2015
GAGAGAGAGAGGTGGAGTTATAGAAGCCAGCGTGCGGGAAACCTGACGAGACTACGTCGGGAAGTGGATTAAACCGTCTATATCCGTTCTATTGGCTAACCTGAAATCAATGGAGAATAAACTGGACGAGCTCTGTTCGAGACTTTCCTATCGACGTGATCTGAAGAACTGTAATATCCTATGTTTCTCTGAGTTGTGGCTGAACAAYGACATGGAAAATATAGCTGTTTTTTCTATACATCATCAGGACAGAACGTCAGCGTTGGGTAATCTCAAGGGGGGTGGTTTGTGTCTCTTCGTTAAMAACAGCTGGTGCGTGATCTCTAATATTAAGTTAGAATACATCATGATAAGCTGTAGACCATACTATTTACCAAAAGAGTTTATCTARATTTTTTGTAGTTGTCTACTTGCCACCACAAACCGSTGCTGGCACTAAGACCGCAGTCATCGAGGTGTATAGGGCCATAAGAAAACAAGAAAATACTCCTAGTGGCCGGTGATTTTAATGCAGGAAAACTGAGATCTGTTTTTACCTCATCTCTACRAGCATGTCACCTGTGCAACTAGAAGCGAAAAAACTCTAGACCATCTTTACTCCGTACTCCTTGTATATAGTCTCATTATTGTTATTTTATTGTGTTACTGTTTCTTTTTTCCTTTTTTGAGAATTGTTCTTACTTTTTAACTCTGCATTGTGGGTTAGGGGCTTGTAACTAAGCATTTTACAGTAAAGTCTACACCTGTTGTATTTGGCGCATGTGACAAATATAATTTGATTTGATAGGCCTAGCCAGGGTCTTGGGCAGTAGGGATGGGGATAGGCCCAGCAGTGGTCTAGGGCAATGGGGATAGATGGGCCCAGTAGTGGTCCAGGGCAATGGGGATAGGAGATGGGCCCAGTAGTGGTCCGGGGCAATGGGGATAGGAGATGGGCCCAGTAGTGGTTTATACTGTCGGGATGTCAGCTATTACATGGTCGGGATGTCAGGGCATACTGTCAGGATGTCAGGTATACTGTCAGGATTCAGGGTATACTGTTGGCGATGTCAGGGCATACTGTCGGGATGTCAGGGTATACTGTCAGGATGTCAGGGTATACTGTCAGAGGTCAGGGCATACTGTCGGATTCAGGTCTTATACTGTCGGATGTCAGGGTATACTGTCGGGATGTCAGGTATACTGTCAGGATGTCAGGGCATACTGTCAGGATGTCAGGGTATACTGTAGGATGTCAGGTACTGTCGGGATGTCAGGTTATACTGTCAGGATTCAGGGCATACTGTCGGGATGTCAGGGCATACTGTTCGCGATGTCAGGTATACCGTCGGATATCAGGTATACTGTCAGGATGTCAGGCATACTGTCAGGGATGTCAGGGTATACTGTCAGGATGTCAGGGCATACTGTCGGGATGTCAGGGTATACTGTCAGATGTCAGGGCATACTGTGGGATGTCAGGCATACTGTCGGGATGTCAGGGTATACCGTCGGATATCAGGGTATACTCAGATTCAGTGCATACTGTCAGGATGTCAGGGCATACTGTCGGGATGTCAGGCATACCGTCGGGATGTCAGGGCAACTGTCAGGATGTCAGGTATACTGTCAGGCATGTCAGGGTATACTTCAGGATGTCAGGTATACTGTCGGATGTCAGCATACCGTCGGGATGTCAGGCAGTACTGCAGGATGTCAGGGCATACTGTAATGTATTTTGGCTCTTTAGCCCACAAAGTCTCCCCAGAGTCAGTACCCAACGCTCTAACACGGACCACTGCGCCTCTCCTCCATCCCCCATCCTTCTGGCCTGGACCACTGCTGGGCCTATCCCATCCCTTCTGCCGCAGAACCACTGCCTGGGCCTATCCCCATCCCTTCTGCCCTGGACCACTGCGTGGGACTATCCCCATCCCTTCTCCCTGCGACCACTGGTGGTGACTATCCCCATCCCTTCTGCCCGGGAACACTCTGGGCCATCCCCATCCTTCTGCTGGCCACTCGCTCGGATTCCATCCTTTATCCCAAGCTCTGACCATACTGAGCCTATCCCCCATATTCCTACTGCCTGGACCACTACTGGGCCTATCCCCATCCCTTGCCCTCGACCACTACTGGGCCTATCCCCATCCCTACTGCCCTGACCACTACTGGGGCCCAATCTCCATATCCCCATTGCCCTGGACCACTACTGGGCCCATCTCCTATCCCCATTGGCCTGGGA
>NC_036848.1:54559556-54565827 GCF_002910315.2 Salvelinus sp. IW2-2015
CACGAAGCCTCCCAGTGATGACCCATGATAAGAAGCCTCCAGTGAGAATCCATGGCACGAAGCTTCCAGTGATGATCCATGGCAGCCCAGCCTGCTGGTGTGTGGGATTGTTTGTGTACAGGTTGTACATGCTTGTGTGTCACGTTTGTGTACGTGTTCTCATATGGTATTTCGTGTTCTATGTGGTGGAGCATTTCATTTTAGAGTGGCGTCGTGTTCATCTGTTTGTGTATTAAATTAGAACGCTACTCTGAACTCTCTGTCCTCCTGCGTCTGACTCTTCCTCCACTACAACCCCGGGCATTACAAGACCCCAATAATAAAGGGAATTTGCATAAACAGTAACTTGGGAAAACGTTCTCTGTAGCATTTTGAATTCATGAATTTCAAACCTTTCTTCAATTATTTTTTTAAATAATTAAATGTAAAATTGGCTTTCTCCCAACCATCAACACTGCTGACTATATATACACTTTACACACACATATTTAATAAACACGTCCACCAAAAAAAGAGGGCAAAATCTTTGCTTGCTTTATTAACTTTAATAAAGCATTTGTTTCTGTTTGGCACGAAGGGTATTCTACAGGTCAGCGGAGTCAATCACCACCTTCCGGAAACACCTGAAACACCACCCTCTTTAAGGAATACCTAGGATAGGATAAAGTAATCCTTCTAACCCCCCCCCCCCTTAAAAGAGTTAAGTGCACTATTGTAAAGTGGTTTGTTCCACTGGATATCATAAGGTGAATGCACCAACTTGTAAGTCGGCTCTCGGATAAGAGCGTCTGCTAAATTACTTAAATGTATGTAAATGTACAGAATTTCCAAAGTGGGCTTGGTGGTAAGGTTATGACTTAATAAAATGTATGTACACAGAAAACAACGTGTGCAATAAAAATCAAAAAACCAAAGAACAGAATTCTTTTCACAACGTCGAGGTGTGAGACAAGGCTGCAGTTTGAGTCAACAATCTCTTCAATATTCATATCAATGAATAGCAGACATGTTGGACCATTCTCCAGCCCAGGACTCACACTATACTTGACACAGAGGTGAAATACCTGCTATTTGCTGATGACTTGGTACTTCTATCACCAATCAAAGAAAGGTCCTTCAACAGAACCTTAATATCTAGAGCAAATATTGGCTGTCACGGCTGTCTTCGTCCTCCTCACTGACGAGGAGAACGAGAAGGATCGGAGGACCAATACGCAGCGTGTAAGTGTTCGTCATTTTAATGGAAAACACGACAACTACAAAACAACAAGAAACAACCATGAAGCTAAATACCAATCGTGCTGACACAAACACTACACATAGACAATCACCCACACCCACAATGAACAAAACAGGCTACCTAATAGGGTTCCCAATCAGAGACAACGACTACAACCTGCCTCTGATTGAGACACATATCAGGCCAAACACAGAAACAGACAAACTAGACATACAAATAGAATGCCCACTTCGATCACACCCTGACCAAACAAAACATACTAAACATACAAAGCAAACTAGGTCAGGGTTTGACAGGGTTTGTCTGGGTAGGCATCTGGTCCGCCGGTGGCGGCTTGGCGCTGACGTGGACCCACTCCACCATAGTCTTAGTCCAGCTTTATTGGCGTCCTTTGAGGCGCGACCCTCTTGAGAGGCCCCACTGGGACTGGAGGGGCGCCTCTGGACTGGAGGGGCGGCCTCTGGACTGAGGGGCGCCTCTGGACTGAAGGGGCAGCTCCGGACTGAGGGCAGCTCCGGACTGAGGGGCAGTCCGGACTGAGGGGCAGCTCCTGACTGGCGGGCGGTCTCTGGCAGCTCGCGGCCTGACTGGCGGCGCGGCTCTGGCGGCTCCTGACTGGCGGGCGGCTCTGGCGCTCCTGACTGGCGGGCGGCTCTGGCGGCTCCTGACTCGGCGGCGCTCTTGGGCGGCTCCTGACTGGCGGCGGCGGCTCTCGGCCGGCTCCGACTGGCGGGCCGGCTCTGGCGGCTCCTGACTGGCGGGCGCTCGGGGCTCTGACTGGCGGCGGGCTCTGGCGGTCTGACTGCGGCGCTGCCCTGACTGGGGGCGCTCGGGCTCAGACAAATATTATTTGCCTGCAATAGCCTGAGGGATACTGAATAAAACCATCTGCATAGTAAAAAGTGAACTTACTTATTATTATATTATTGTTATATTATTATTATTGTTAATTCTATTATTATTGTTGTTTATCATTCCAATAGTAGTGGTATGGGTAGTAGGGTGATGGAAATGATAGCAGTGTAATGATGGTGGTAGTAGTTATAGTAGTAGTAATGAATGATGGTAAGTAGTTAGTAGTAATGATACTGGTAGTAGATGTGGTAAGTAGTAGTACTGATGTAATGGTAGTAGTAGTAGTAGTAATGATGATGGTAGTACTAGTAGTAATGATACTGGTAGTAGTAATGATGGTGGTAGTAGTAGTAGTAGTAATGATGATGGTAGTAGTAGAGTACTGATGGTGGTAAGTAGTAGTATAGTAGTAATGATGGTGGTGGTAGTATAATGATGGTAAGTAGTAATTAATGATGATGGTAGTAGTAGTATTAATGATGATGGTGGTAGAAGTAAATGATGATGGTAGTAGTAGTAGTAATGTTGATGGTAGTTGTAGTACTGATGTAATGGTAGTAGTAGTAGTAATGGATGGTGGTGGTAGTAGTAATGATGAGTAGTTAGTACTGATGTAATGGTAGTAGTAGTATTAGTAGTAATGGTGATGGTAGTAGTAGTAGTAATGATGGTGGTAGTAGTAGTAATGATGATGGTAGTTTGTAGTACTGATGTAATGGTAGTAGTAGTAGTAGTTAATGATGGTGGTGGTAGTAGTAATGATGGTGGTAGTAGTAGTAAGTATCAGTAGTATGATGGTGGTCAAGTAGTACATTTACATTAACATTTAAGTCATTTAGCAGACGCTCTTATCCAGAGCGACTTACACAAATTGGACTGATGTAATGGTAGTAGTAGTAAGTAGTAATGATGGTGGTAGTAGTATTAATGATGATGATGGTAGTTGTAGTACTGAGTAATGGTAGTAGTGAGTAGTAATAGATGGTAGTAGTAGTAGTTAATGAATGAGGTGTAGTAAGTAGTAATGATGGTAGTAGTAGTAGTAAATGATGATGGTAGTTGTAGTACTGATGTAATGGTAGTAAGTAGTAGTAGTAATGATGGTGGTGGTAGTAGTAATGATGGTAAAGTAGTAGTAGGTAAGTAGTAAGTAGTACAGAATGAACGTGGTAGGTGTAGTAGTATGAGTGTGTTAAGTAGTCATAGAATGGTAAGTATATAGACTGGTGGTCAGTAGTAGTATATCCTGTAGTGATAGTAATGATGATGTAGTACGTATATGATCGGTGGTAAGTAGTAGTAGTAATGCTGCGATAGGGTGTAGAGTAATGGATGTTATGGTATAATGAGTAGTTCAATGATGTAGGTAGTAGTAGTAAGTAATGATGTGTGGTAGAGTATGATGAATGGGTATGTGTATATGTGATGGTGAAGTACTGATGAGTAGTATAGTAGTCCAGACATGTTTATATATGAATGGTTAGTTAAGATGATGAGTATCTTAATGTGATGGTGGTAGAAGTATAGAATGATGGAGTCGTAGTAGTAATGGTTGATGGTCAGTATTAGTAAAGTAGTAATGATCGGATGTAATCTAGTAGTAATCGTTAATGAGCGATGTAGTAGAGTAGTATGAGATTGATGTAATCTGAGTCAAGTAGTAGTAGATCTAGATGTGGAGTCAGTGTCAGTATGTCGAGTAGTTATAATGATGATAGAGTATAGTATTAATGATTGGTGGTAGAGTAGTAGTAAGCATGATTGCCATGGATCATCACTGGAGGCTTCGTGCCATGGATCATCACTGGAGGCTTGACTCTGGGAGAAGGCACATGACTCACCAGGCTGGGGAGAAATTTTTCTTGAATTTCTAATTGGTTCTATTGTAAGTCTTTTTTTGGGATGTTTTGTATAGATTATCAAAATAAGCTTTCCAAATTCCTTCATCTTGTATGGCTAATTCTATGGCTTTGTTGTGCTTAAATTGTTCCACATGTCCCAGAACTGATTTTGGTCAACTGCGTTTTGTAACGATTGTCGTCGGGGGAAAGAGAAGAGGACCAAGGTGCAGCGTGGTAAGTGTCCATATTAATAATTTAATCAAAACTGAACACTAAACAAAATAACAACGAGGAAAAAACGAAAACAAAACAGTTCTGCAAGGTGACATACACTAAACAGAAAACAATCACCCACAACTCAAAGTGGGAAAACAGGCTACCTAAACATGGTTCTCAATCAGAGACAACGATAGACAGCTGCCTCTGATTGAGAACCACACACGGCCACACACAAAGAAATAGACAACATAGAACACCAGACATAGAATGCCCACCCCAACTCACGCCCTGACCAACCAAAATAGAGACGTAAAAAGGATCTCTACGGTCAGGGCGTGACACGTTTTCAATTTCATCAAGTGTGTTGTTGGTATAATTCAGTTTCTTGCATTTCAGTGTATGTTTATACTGTTTCAGAGTTTCAAAGTATTCATAGCGTAGCTCTGGGTTGTTTTGCTGCTTATGTTTTTCATTTGACATTTGTCTTAGGTGTTTTCTAATTGTTTTACATTCGTTATCAAACCATTTTTCAGAAACATTTTGTTTTTTTGTTTCTGATGTTGCATTTCTTTGGTTTTCTCAAACTTGCTTTCGATGCTGCTTTTTGGAATATGCAATTGATGTTTTGAGTAGCCAAATTGACACCTTCTTTATTGTTTTGGTATTGTGAGTTATTGAAGAACTGTATAGAGTTCATCATTTCATTTGAGTTCAATGTTTCAATGAATCTCTCTGCACGGTTTGGAGCCCATCTGTACGATTGGTTCATGTAGAGTTTATTGGGCTATTTTTTTTAATGAATATTGCCAGTTAATTTCTTCAGAAACACATTGATCTGACTGTGATCTGACAATGGTGTCTGTGGTCTGATAGTGAATGCACTAACGGAGGAGGGGTCGATGTCAGTGATAACATAATCGACTACACTTGTCCCAAGAGCTGAGCAGTAAGTAAATCGACCTAAAGAGTCCCCTCTGATTCTACCATTAAGCATGTACAGGCCTAAGGCTCGACAGAGATGCACTAACTCCTTCCCATTTTTGTTCAGTATTTGGTCAGGTCTGTTTCTATTATTTATAATAGGGCTACTGTACAAGGAGGGGTGTCCAAATATGTGGTGGTTACCTCCCGCATCAGTGTAGTCAGGCTCAGAACCTGTTCTTGCATTGAAATCTCCACAAAGAAGCACTTTACCCTCTGCCTGAAATGTAATGATTTCTGTATGGAGATTGTCAAAAAACTGATCATCATAATATGATGAATCTGAAGGAGGAGCATAAGCTGCACATATGTACACATCATTGTCACAATAGATTGTACCTTTGTTAAGTTTTAGCCAAATGTGATTAGTACCTTTTTTCATTTAATTCGGTGCTAAGTCCTACATATGCCAAATTATGATTCCAGTCTCGGCCCAGTTTAACATTTTAAGTTTGATTGATGGTAGTAAACTTTCTCTATAGCCTGAGGGACACTATGTCTCTGGTCACTTTCTTCAAAAATGCTGATCTGACATCCTTGGCTGATGCCTCTCTTTTTTGAGAAAGGGAAATGGTTGCAAATAACCATTTTCCATATGTGCCCTCATTTGGTATTACATATAAAATGTGCTCTTGTTTTGCAACTGGTAAGATCTGCAAACAGGCATTCATGGTTCTGTCCCATCAACAAACCTTTGAAACTTTTCTTCGCTTTCTCTGTCTGGATGTCTGGTGGGTAAACAATTTCCATAGCAACGCTGGTGATGTTCGCTACAATGTTTCTTGTATTATTGTCTCGTGTCTTTAGATGACTGTTTTACTTTGATATCCTTTGTCTTCTGTCCTTCTTTTGTCTTTCTTTTCTTCTGTTAACTAGATATTCTTTGTTAGCTAGCTAGCTTCTTCCAGGAGAGTCCCTAGCAACTGCTTAGTAACTGATAAACAATTCAGCTAGCTAAGATAACTGTACAATTTTATGAAAAATAGTTACTTTTTCAAAAGCCTATCTTGTTCGTTTGTTGTTTTTCAGCAGCTGCTGCTCAATTTGTAACTTCTGAACCTCTCTCTCACACACAAACCCTCTTTCTCTCTCTCTCTCTCTCTCTCTCTCTCTCTCTCTCTCTCTCTCTCTCTCT
>NC_036848.1:54568649-54573596 GCF_002910315.2 Salvelinus sp. IW2-2015
CACTCGTCTCTCTCACCACACCACCCTCTCTCTCACACACACCCTCTCTCTCACGCACTCTCTCGCTCAGCACATAGTCTCTCTGCTCACACTCTCAGGTCACACCCTCACTCACACACAAAGTTCTCTGTCTCTTACTCTCACTCATTTCTCTTCTCACACACACTTACTCTCTCTCTCACACTTCTCTCTCATCTTTTGTCAGTAATTTCAAAGGCATGTGTGTGTTTGTGTAACATGTCAAACATTAACTTTCCATTCATGCTGAGTTGCAGGACAGGAAAACTGTGTAATGAGGAAGTGGATACAGTGGCGACACATATTCCCTCTATGTTACATTGAGTTTCCCTGAAGTGCTGCACCTGTATCTTGGGAGTGGGTAGGGTTAATGTGTTTGGTTGTCAGTGAGTACAGAAGCTTCAAGTCAAATGTCAAATCTCTTATAGTAATATAATATTCTCCTCTCCCTCCTCATTCCTCTCTCTCTTTCCCCCCTCTCCTCTTTCCCTTCGCTCTCCTCTCCCTCTGCCCACCTCTCACCACTAAGCTTCCCCGCTCCTCTCCTCTTCCCCCTCTCCTCTCCTCTTCCCTTCCTCTCCTCTCCCTCTGCCCACCTCTCCCACTAGCTTCCCCTCTCCTCTCCTTCGCTCCCCCTCTCCTCTCCTCTTCCCTTCCTCTCTCTCCCTCTGCCCACCTCTCCCACTGCTTCCTCTCTCCTCTCCCTCTCCCCCCCTCTCCCTCTCCTCTCCTCTCCTCTCCCTTCCTCTCCCTCTGCCCACCTCTCCCACTAGCTTCCCCTCTCCCCTCCCTCTGCCCACCTCTCCCTCTGCTTTCCCCTCCCTCCTCTGCCCACCTCTTCCCTCTGGCCTCTCCCCTCCCTCTGCCCACCTCTCCCACTAGCTTCCCCTCTCCTCCAATCTGCTCTGCTGTTGTTTTGTGGCAAGTGGACGTGGGGGCAGGAAGCACTAGTTGTGCACAGGATGCCCCATAAAAACCCTGCTCCAATTCAGCTAATAACTTTAACACTTCTTCTTCCACCACACAACCGGAACACCGTCACTTCCTGTTTAGCAGGGCTCCACTTCCTCCACTCTCTGTGGCCACTGTACTGCGTATGTATGCATGGGTGTATTGTGTGTGTGTGTGGGAACCATCAACTCCTAAAATTGAGCATGTGCATCTTACACTAACAAGTGTGCTTGTACACAGCACTTAATGTTCTGAGAACCATATGTTTCTTGGAGATGGTGAGAGCATGGTTGTCCTATGGTTATTTTGCATACAACCTTCCCATCATTTTCTGGGAATGGTGCTTGACTTTGGAACATTCTCAGCACATTTACTTGACAAGAAAACAGAATTTTCTTGGTATTTCATTAGTTTAACAGAATTTTTCCTTAAAGTTCAAACATGGTTACATTTCATTTAAATGTTGGTAATGTTCTACAAATGCTGTCCAACTGGTTTAAAATTGGGAATGTTCTCAAATAGTTCAGAGAACGTTAAGAAACAACGTTCCTCCGTGGGAATTTAAATATTTCAGCATAGCGTTTCCTTCAGGTTTCCTCATGGTTCAATTTAAAGTCACGTTCTCAAATTGTTGAGAATGTTAAGAAAACATTCCATGAAAACCACAAGAAACCTTTAGTAAAGTTCCACAGAACGTTCTAAGAATGCTATTTAAAAACATGTGCATTCCGTTCTCAGCATCAACAAACTCTGACCCTCTATCTTGTTACGAGTGCTTGTTTCATTTGAAATGGGGTCTACTTGAATAGACTCAAATGAACAGCTTTATAGGAGTTAAAAACATGGAATTGTAGCTCCATGCTGGTGGCGCAGTGGACTACTTCTATGGATATACAACAGAAGATACTGTAATAGGTTCAAATCTCACTGATGCCATGTCACAATAAAACAATTATTATGATTAATGTGTAAGGAAATTAATTTCCAATCTGTGCTTGGAGTTTAAATAAGTTAACCTAAAAATAAGCTAGCAGTATTAAAAGTCTTATTAGAACATTCAATGAAAGTTAATTAAGGAAGTCGTTCAAAAACCTCCAAATAACTTATCATTTCTGTTCTCAGAACGTTATTTAATTACATCAAAATAACCTTTCATTTCCGTACTCAGAGCGATATTTAATTACCTCCAAATAACCTATAATTATAGTTCTAAGAAAGTTATTTAATTACCTCAAAATAACCTTTAATTTCCGTTCTCAGAGCGATATGTAATTACCTCCAAATAACCTATAATTTCCATTCTCAAAACATTAATTAAACCTCCCAGGAAACATTTAAGGAACCAGAGTGAACCAATAAAATAGACATTCCCAGAACAGGTAAAAGTTTCACTTCTGTTCTTAGAACGTTTTAGGAAACGGTCAGGAAACGTATGGTTTCCCACAACAGATGTGAAACCAAAAACGTACGTTCCCACAACTTCCAAGGAACCAAATGTGCTAGCTGGGACTATCTGACAGGAATCCACGGGCCAGGCTGATTTGCAAAGCACAAGGTTTATTCGTGCTTGAATTGCTCTTGGCTGCACCGATAGGCATACTGCAGTGCATACGTGTGTTTCTTCAGTCATTAACCAACTAGAAAAGGGAGAGAATCAACCGTCTTTCCGTCTTTTCTTTTGTGAACACGCAAACACAAGCGCACGTGCACACGCACGCACTGTATTTAAATGACTTGTGAGTATTGGGTCATTTGTATTACACTATTCCAACAAGGAAGAGGATCCTTTATTTTGAAGTGACTGACTAAAAGGCTTGCTCATACCTCGTCAGCTATATTTACAGATAAGAAAGTGCTCTCTGTCTCATAGACAAACTAGGGATTTTTTTATTTATTACAGACGTGAGCTGACACACACACACACACAAACGGCGGCAGGGAATCACGTTTCCCACATTCACAACAGGATCTACAAACCCAGATTTGAATAAAAAAGATGAATAGGAAAGAGTTGGTGAGTGTGTCAGTAAGTCCAGTCAAGCCAGTGAATATAGTGGAGATGAGCATAGGCCAGAAAACAGGAAGATGGCCCCACCCATCAACCCACTTCTCCACCCAGATTCATCTCTTTCCCATTTTCTACACAGGAGGCAGGAATAACAGCAGAACAACAGCCCAAGGATAGGGGTTTGGGGGTTGGGGGGGGGAAAGCAACAGGATGTTGTTTGAAATTCATGTCCTGTTTCTCCCTTTCCCAAGAAGCTACTCTAAACGCAGGTGCACAAGCTCCGTCTAAGCCCCCCCCCCCCCCTGCCCCCCGAACAGTTCAAACTTTGCTCAGTTACCATTCGAGAAGATGTACTCCAACTCTCACTGGCTTTACACTCTCTACTATGGACACACAAACACGCACACACACATTCTCCCTTATACAAGACCTCCATTGTTATTCGGCAAAGTTACTTTTGCGATCTCTCTGTCAATTACAGACCTCTGTGAATTTGGGATGACATGTAAGACAACGGGTGAAAGAGGGTTAGGTAAAGAGTTCCTGACTTTGATTTAGAAGCACTTTTATCTTTGTGTTAAGACCTTGTGCTTTAGCCGGGCCTTTTTTCTCCCCCAACTGGAATAGAAAATATCCACTGCGGCTACGTCAGTCGTCACATCACACGGCTACTAACCCACAGGCATAAGTGGCTCCCCATTATGTTAAACTGGTCTTGCATGAGTAGTGCTGCAGAAAGAGAGTGCAGGGCGTGGGTTGCAGAATGAAAGGGCCACGAAGGTCTTTGTTCTGTGATATATGTACAGTGAGAGGATTTAAAAGCTGTGTCCGACTGGGACGTAAAATGTGCATTAATGATCTTTTTCTTTTTCCTACAGCCGTTTTTTATTTTTCAAATATCAGAGGTGGAGCAGAGGGAATTCTTGCCTTCGACCAGGGAGGATGTAAAGGGCTGCTTTTGGTTACATAAAAGCATAAATGTTGAAAAAGTACAAGTTCAACACAGGTAGATTCTGTTTAATGAACGTGAACCTAACAGAACCCCTCCTTCTCCACCTCAACCACATCCCTCCATTTGCCCCTTTACCAAAAAGAGAGACAGGCTGCGTTTCATTACAAAATCATTCTCAAATGTTTAAGTGCACTCAAAGAGTAGTTTCCATGACATCATCAACTGTCAGTATGGGAAGCCAGCCGCTTATACAATGAAATTCAAACCAGGGCAAAGACGAGGCAACATAGTACTCACATAACCCAGGACCCCGCTGGGCCATACAGGAACATTACCTAGAGCTAGAGTGCAACGTGGACATACAATATGCACGTGACCAAAATGGCACAACATTTTGTGAGAGGGTAACTGGGGCACATTTTGACATTTTTAGAACCTCAATAGAATGAGTCATCTAATTTTCCTTTTTTAGGCATACACGAGGGCTGGTTGACACAGATCTTAAGAGTTATCGTTCAACCACATCTAATTATTGCATCAACAGGTGTGTACTAAGGCCAGAAGTCAGTGTTCAACTGTTGGGCAACAAGCATTATATGAGACGATAAGTGTCAAACCAACCCCTCACTCCCAAAGATGAGTGAAAGGTGTCCTTCCTAGATTGTCTATGAGTACATTGTCAGGCCAAGACCAAAGTCCATGGTGAGAGAGGACGCAATATGACATCCGAAGAGCCCAAGGAGAACAGCACACAGAAAAGGGTTGTCAAAACTAAATGTGGTTGAACTATATCCAACATTCTAGTGAGATGGGAATTGAAAACGGCCGGAGTTGGACATCAGAGGATACAGCAGCTTAAGTGGACCCCTAACCTCAGCCTTCCAAGGTGGTCGGTCACAGACAGACTAGCTGGGTCAGGGAACACACAGACCGACTAGCTGGGTCAGGGAACACACAGACCGACTAGCTGGGTCAGGGAACACACAGACAGACTAGCTGGGTCAGGGAACACACAGAC
>NC_036848.1:54573621-54594107 GCF_002910315.2 Salvelinus sp. IW2-2015
TTAGTACGGTCTGTGGTGGTTCCCTGACCCAGCTAGTCGGTCTGTGTGTTCCTGACCCAGCCTAGTCGGTTGTGTGTTCCCTGACCAGCTAGTCGGTCTGTGTGTTTCCCTGACCAGCTAGTCGGTCTGTGTGTTCCCTGACCCCAGCTAGTGCTGTCTGTGTTCCCTGACCCAGCTAGTCGGTCTGTGTGTTCCCTGACCCAGCTAGTCTGTCTGTGTTCCCTGACCACTAGTCGGTCTGTGTGTTCCCTGACCCAGCTAGTCGGTCTGTGTGTTCCCTGACCCAGCTAGTCGGTCTGTGTGTTCCCTGACCCCAGCTAGTCGGTCTGTGTGTTCCCTGACCCAGCTAGTCGGTCTGTGTGTTCCCTGACCCAGCTAGTCGGTCTGTGTGTTCCTGACCCAGCTAGTCGGGTCTGTGTGTTCCCTGACCGCAGCTAGTCTGTCTGTGTGTTCCCTGACCCAGCTAGTCTGTCTGTGTGTTCCCTGACCCAGCTAGTGTCGTGTCTGTGTGTTCCCTGACCAGCTAGTCGGTCTGTGTGTTTCCCTGACCCAGCTAGTCGGTCTGTGTGTTCCCTGCCCAGCTAGTCGTCTGTGTGTTCCCTGACCCAGCTAGTCGGCCTGTGTGTTTCCCGACCCAGCTAGTCGGTCTGTGTGTTCCCTGACCCAGCTAGTCGTCTGTGTTGTTCCTGACCAGCTAGTCGGTCGTGTGTGTTTCCTGACCCAGCTAGTCCGTGCATGCTTGAGGCCGCTTGCCCAGGTCGGATCATTTCCCTGCCAGCTAGTCTGTCTGGACGCGACCACCTTAGAGAAGGCTGGGTTAGGGGTCCAATTAAGTGCTGTATCCTCTGATGTCCAACTCCGCCTGTTGTTCAAATTCCCATCTCACTAGAATGCTTGGATATAGTTCAACCACACTTTTAGTTTTGACAACCCTTTCTGTTGTGGCTGTTTCTCGCTTGGGCTCTTTCGGATGTTCTATTTGCGTCCTCTTCTCACCATGGGACTTGTTGTCTTGGCGCTGACAAATTTTACTGAATAGACAAAATCTAGGAAGGACAGCCTTTCCGACTCATCCTAGCTGGGTCAGGGAACACAGACAGACTAGCTGGGTCAGGGAACACACAGACCGACTAGCTGGGTCAGGGAACACACAGACCGACTAGCTGGGTCAGGGAACACAGACCGACTAGCTGGTTCAGGGAACACAGACAGACTAGCTGGGTCAGGGAACACACAGACCGACAGTAATCGTATTAATATCTGACCTCATTATCATCCTGTCTGCCATGTACCACGCTGCTCAGTATGTGTAGCTAGGTAACACATTCTATCATGAAGAACTGCATAACTGCTCTCCATTTTCTGGAGGACCGAGATTTGAAATCAGTGGAACACCCGGTGGAAGCAGAGTATAATAGCTAAGGAGACGGAGGAAAATTCTGGCATTTGATTACAAATAATGTGGAGGGAGTCAGAAAGAGCACACAGAAAGCTGTTGTAATCCTGAGACAGGTGTTTTATAACATCTTCAAAAGCGTTCATCCATGTACAGTCGGAAGTTTACATACATCTTAGCCAAATACATTTAAACTCAGTTTCAAAATTCCTGACATTTAATCCTAGCAAAAAATCCCTGTCTTAGGTCAGTTAGGATCACCACTTTATTTTAAGAACGTGAAATGTCAGAATAATAGTACAGAGAATGATTTATTTCAGATTTTATTTCTTTCATCACATTCCCAGTGGGTCAGAAGTTAACATACACTCAATTAGTATTTGGTAGCATTGCCTTTAAATTGTTTAACTTTGGTCAAACGTTTTGGGTAGCCTTCCACAATAAGTTGGGTGAATTTTGGCCCATTCCTCCTGACAGAGCTGGTGTAACTGAGTCAGGTTTGTAGGCCTCCTTGCTCACACGCTTTTTCAGTTCTGCCCACAAATATTCTATAGGATTGAGGTCAGGGCTTTGTGATGGCCACTCCAATACCTTGACTTTGTTGTCCTTAAGCCATTTTCCCACAACTTTGGAAGTATGCTTGGGGTCATTGTCCATTTGGAACACCCATGTGCGACCAAGCTTTAACTTCCTGACTGATGTCTTGAGATGTTGCTTCAAAATATCCACATAATTTTCTTTTCTCATGATGCCATCTATTTTGTAAAGTGCACCAGTCCCTCCTGCAGCAAAGCATCCCTACAACATGATGCTGCCACACCCGGGCCCAGGTGTTTCCCATGTCGCTGACGACCCTCCCGGCTCCGCCCACCGGCATCCTAATGAGGAAACAAGAGCAACGAGAGAGAATACGGCAGAAAGAGTGGGAGGGTCCCCCCCCATAAAACCGGGGACCAACAAGGACCCCGGAACAACGTACCAGCCTCTGCGGCCCAAATTGATGAATGGTTACGTGTTCACACTTCCACTTGCCCCAGCCAACCTCAGACCTCAGCGCACAGGAAGCAACGTTTAAGAGGAAAGAAGAAAACGAAACCAGGAGGGAACAGACAGGAGAGATAGAACCTGACAATACCAAACAATGGTCAGTCACGTAAACATTCAGGAACAGGGCACACAAGAGACCGCGTCAGCTACAAGCTCCAACGAAATGAACATCTCTGGGTCCTTCCTACTCATTACATTTTTACAACATCAAGGTAACAGAATTTCAGAATGTTCAACAGCTGTTCTTCAGTACATCATTCTAACAGTTCCTCTGATGGAAAGCGAATGAACTCATCTACATTAGACGCCATAGTCATAAGTCAATACAAAAAAAATGTATCTCGCTCAACCCCTCTGCTGAGCACACCAGACCACAACCAGAGAAATGACAATCACACTGGGCACCAGAGAAGAGATGAGATATGGAGCTTCCCCATAACCTACAGTAACTCAACCCTAGTCTTCGTGCGGATTCGCAGTGGGTAATTAGGCACTGTAGCCCGCTGGCATGGAAATAAACCCCCCAGCACACTGGCAGATTCCCCCAAGCCACGGATGTGCCCCCGAGACAACTGCTCAGCCCACAGACCCCACACAAAAACAACATTATTAACCACGCCCAACATATTCCAAAATTAAACACGTCGCTAAGCCTAACAGGGGAAAAAGGCTATAGCTCCGGGTAGTAAATTCCACTACCCTACCCCAATTCTCCCACTGAGGTACACAGCCGATTGTACTCACCTCAGACCGATGTCCAACAGCAAGTAGAGTGAGAGTTTCCAGGCTGGGCATGGGCCTGGAAACTAACCAATGTACTCTCTCCAACGCAGCACACAACTATCCACCACAGTGGCAAGTTTACCAAACAGAGGCAACCAATACTGGGCCTACCAAACTCAAAAACTGGAACAAAAGATGTAAACAAAGCACCTACAGAATTTAACATTAACTCCACGTTTTCTCCCAAACAACACTAGTAAGCCAAACGACACTAGTATTAGTCCTTTATAATGCAACAAAGAGCTAAAATGTCTAGGAACCAACCTTATTATCCCAGATGAGCCCCCACTTGTCACGAACCGTCTCGAAGCCCGTAACAAAAAGGGAGATAAAAGAACAACAAAATATATTTATTAACTACGGTAACCTATATTCAAATAAAGAATAGTGTGTCTGCGTGGAGAGAGTCTCCTCAATGAATGTGGAAGAGGTCTATTTATCCTGGGACACACCCGGGCCCAGGTGTTTCCCATGTCGCTGACGACCCTCCCGGCTCCGCCCACCCGGCATCCTAATAAGGAAACAAGAGCAAAGAGAGAGAATACGGCAGACAGAGTGGGAGGGTCTTCACACTCCTAACATAACGATGGTCATTATGGCCAAACAGTTCTATTTTTTTTTTATCAGACCAGAGGACATTTCCCCAAAAAGTTTGATCTTTGTCCCCATGTGCAGTTGCAAACAGTAGTCTGGCTTTTTTATGGCGGTTTTGGAGCTGTGGCTTCTTCCTTGCTGAGCGGCCTTTCAGGTTAAGTCGATATAAGACTCGTTTTACTGTGGATATAGATACTTTTGTACCTGTTTCCTCCAGTATCTTCACAAGGTCCTTTGCTGTTGTTCTGGGATTGATTTGCACTTTTCGCAAACAAAGTACGTTCATCTCTAGGAGACAGAACGCATCTCCTTCCTGAGCGGTACGACGGCTGCGTGGTCCCATGGTGTTTATATTTGCGTACTATTGTTTGGAAATTGCTCCCAAGGATGAATCAGACTTGTGGAGGTCTACAATTTATCTCTGAGGTCTTGGCGTGGTCTGATCCTCTCTCAGCAGGGTGGTGTGGTCTGATCCTCTCTCAGCAGGGAGGCGTGGTCTGATCCTCTCTCAGCAGGGTGGTGTGGTCTGATCCTCTCTCAGCAGGGAGGTGTGGTCTGATCCTCTCTCAGCAGGGAGGTGTGGTCTGATCCTCTCTCAGCAGGGAGGCGGGGTCTGAAACCCTCTCTCAGAGGTGCGTGTGGTCTGATCCTCTCTCAGCAGGGTGGTGTGGTCTGATCTTCTCTCAGCAGGGAGGTGTGGTCTGATCCTCTCTCAGCAGGGTGGTGTGGTCTGATCTTCTCTCAGCAGGGAGGTGTGGTCTGATCTTCTCTCAGCAGGGTGGTGTGGTCTGCTTTTAGCTTTGTTTTGCTTTTCTCATCCTACTCTCACATCCCTTGTTTTTCCCCCCCAGGAGTTTACAGTACTTAGCTAAAGTTCAGCGGGTCCCAACCTTCCAACACGCTCTGTGTACTTACAAATGGCCCACTATTCCCTATATAGGTAGTTCTACAGAAGTGGTGTAAATTCCGGATTACATTTTTAAAAATTGTATCCCGTTTCTCCCAAACTTTCAGCACACACGTCTTCCAACATGTCAGGTAGACATACGGTATATACTACTGACACACTTTGTTTGTCTTGCATATTTCAAATATTTACTGGAACTCCTTACCACCCCACTACATTTTATCATTACTAAAACATAGTGAAAACGTTGTTAAAGGAAGAAGAACCATGCACATTAGAGATCATTTTGACTAACCGTTATTTGCATACCAAATTAACAAAATAGTAAAAACTGGATTTTTAACCAGATTTTCAAAACTTTTAAATTGAGGGAAATATATATTTTTGTAATAGAACAACTCAAGATGAATAAGTGCCACATTTAAAAAAATATATATAATCAATTTCTTTATTATTTAAAACATGAATATTAGGATACAGGGTTTGGGACAGCCACCTATCAATACAAACAGGTGAATAAATAATGACTTGGTACTAAATGAATTGAACAATATGTTTGTTATGGCCTTGGATTGAATTAGAACATATCATGATGTAAATAAATGTCCTACGTGTGGAGACTTACTTCCTCCTTTAAAAGTTGCGTCATTCTGCGGCACACCAAAATATGGCGCTGTACAACGTGACGGTCGGGAGTAGGCTACAGGATTGGAGGATTCTAAATTGTTTGCCTTCATTAGACAACTTTGTTCCAATATTTCTGTAAATCAGTGATATTTATTCCCATAGTAAATCATTATGGATCAATAACTAAATCAACATCTGCATTTTGAAAGAGTATTTTTTATCATTATTTAATAAACGAAATGTGTTTATTTGTTTATTAGGCAATACATACTGTAGTAAACATGGGAAAGTGACTAATCCTTACATAAGGGAGAGCAGGCCATGTCTGTACTACAGAATGCAGGGCACGCGGGAGACCGGTGTTATTTCATAGTTGTGACATCTTCATTATTATTCTACAATGTAGAAAATAGTAAAAATCAAGAAAAATCCTGGAATGAGAAGGTGTGTCCAAACTTTTGACTAGAAGTTGCTTAATTAATTTGATTAATATTATGGTTTTTCTAATCCAAGAATAACCAAAAACCCTCTGGGTTTCCATTAGGATGGAATGGAAAATATGGCGCTGTACAACGTGAAGGTCGGCAGTACAGTACTAGCTATTTAGCTGAGGAATCCCCGCAGGGCACAAGGAAGGAGTAGGATGTCCTTGTAAATAAGAATTTGTTGTTAACTGACTTGCCAAGTTACATAAAGGTTACACTAAGAGCATAACATTTCTGCACCCTAATTTTCTAATTCTTGTCTAACCAATACCCAACCGGATATTAAAACCTCTTAGAACTAGGGGGCGCAGTTTTCGCTTTTGGCTAAAAAGGCGTACCCATTTGAAACTGCCTATTTCTCAGCCCCCGAAACTAGAATATGCATATAATAGTCAGATTAGGATAGAAAACACTCTGAAATAAAAATCGTATTTATTCATCAAGACCATTCCCCATGCTTGCCTCAGAGCAGTGTGAAACGGTGCTAAAATAGTTGTAGGCTTTTCGCACTAATTACAGTCAGAAGACAGTTGAAGAAACTTGCATGGACTTATGGAAATGCTCGGTAAGAAATGTTATAAATATATATATAGTCGAAATGAGTCTCACTATATATATATTTTGTTAATTATCAGAACATTAACCATGTGTGTTCACTTGTATTGTACTGTTCTGTAGTTTCAACCCAATGATTCGTCTGACAAACAGAGAACTTTACATCCTGCAGGCCCTGGCATGGATCAAAGCTGGCGAGACATTCAATAATGCCATCTTCACAGACAAATCAACCGTGGCCCTTGAGCAATTTGATCAAAATTGCTACCGAAAAAAAGGAAGATCAAGCAAGCCAAGTCCCAAGCATCCACTCAAACTCCATGTGTGGGGGGCAATGTCTCGTGACTGTCGGCAGTACAGTACTGGGCTATTTAGCTAAAGAATCCCTGCAGGGCACGAGGAAGGAGTAGGCTGTCCTTGTAGGCTGTCCTTGTTTTTAACTGACTTGCCTAGTTAAATAAAGGTTACACTAAGATCATAACATTTCTACACCTTAATTTTCAGATTCTTGTCTAACCAATACCCAAATGGAGATAAAGTGAAAATAAAATTCTCATTGATTTATCAAGACCAGTCCCCATGCATGTCTCAGAGTCCCCATGCATGTCTCAGAGTCCCCATGCATGCCTCAGAGTCCCCATGCATGCCTCAGAGTCCCCATGCTTGTCTCAGAGTCCCCATGCATGCCTCAGATTCCCTGTTTGCAATGCAGCAGCAGTCCCCATGCATGCCTCAGAGTCCCCATGCATGCCTCAGAGTCCCCATGCTTGTCTCAGAGTCCCTGTGCATGCAGCAGAGTCCCCATGCATGCCTCAGAGTCCCCATGCTTGTCTCAGAGTCCCCATGCATGCCTCAGAGTCCCTGTGCATGCAGCAGAGTCCCTGTGCATGCAGCAGAGTCCCCATGCTTGTCTCAGAGTCCCCATGCTTGTCTCAGAGTCCCCATGCTTGTCTCAGAGTCCCCATGCATGCAGCAGAGTCCCCATGCTTGTCTCAGAGTCCCCATGCTTGTCTCAGAGTCCCTGTGCATGCAGCAGAGTCCCCATGCTTGTCTCAGAGCAGCGCAAAACAGTGATAAAATAGTTGTAGGCTTTTGCTTCTAACTTCAATATGCTCTTTAAATAAATAAGACCTACACCATTTTTAACAGTACATTACTCAACACTAGTGAGACTCATTTCGCCTATGGTAGGCCTACAGTATATTGAAAAATATTTTTTTCAATGATGTGACTCTCTGCCAATAATTACATTTAGAAGATTGGAGGACTCTATATTAATATCTAACGGGCATTTTCCATTAGGATCTGTGAGCATATCTGAGAATATCTAAGGGGCTTTTATATAATTCTGAATTAATTAATAATAATCGCTTTGTTTAAAAAGTAATGATATTTTGGAGATTTCGTTTTTATTTAACCTAGAGTGAGCGAGAAAAAGGCAATTCTTGAACATGGTGTGAGACATTCTCACTAATTTGTACAAAAAGCCAGTTTGTTATTTAGAATTATTTATCTCTGGAGAAACCTAAATGTATTATTTAGCAGACATCACTTGCTTATATTCATGAAGATGATGAGCGATTGGCAAAGGCAATCTGTACTCTGCTGGCATCACGGCACAACATCAACATCGCTCTAATTACAGTCAGAAGACAGTGGAAGAAACTTGCGTGGAGTAACACACACACACTTCGGTAAGAAATGTTAAATATATATATTTACATTTTTTATTATCAGAACATTAACCATGTGTGTTCGCTTGTTTTGTACTGTTCTGTAGTTTCAACCCAATGATTCGTCTGACAAACTAAAGAACTTTACATCCTGCAGGCCCTGGCATGGATCAAAGCTGGCGAGACATTCAATAATGCCATCTTCACAGACAAATCACCCGTGGCCCTTGACCAATTTGCTAAAAATTGCTACAGAAAAAAAAGGGAAGAAGATCAAGCAAGCCAAGTCCCAAGCATCCACTCAAACTCCATGTGTGGGGGGCAATGTCTTGCCAGGGACCAGGCCCATATTTGATTTTTGATTGTAAGTTTGGCTATTTACAAAGCAAAAGGTACATAAAATATTGTAGCCTACACCTCATGGACTGTTTGTTGTGTTCCACAATAATTCACTCGTGCCTCCTTTTTCAGGTATCATTGAGGAAGAAATCATCAAGAGATATGCTGGACCCTAGGTCTCCGAAGAAATAGACTCCAATTAAGCCCTCTTGTTGTTTGTAAAGTCAAATTAAAATGAAGATTATTGTTGAAATGAATTGCTCGACTGGTGTAGGTTTTCTCCATCTGTTGGTGTGCAACACTTGCATAACAAGTTAACTATATTTTCAGCACCAGCCACTGTTCACCTGCTATTGATTGTGCTGCGGTTGCCGCCAGTTGTTTTTCAAATTGAAACTTTATTTAACTAGGCAAGTCAGGTAAGAACAAATTCTTATTTACAATGAAGGCCTACCCTGGCCAAACCCGGATGACGCTGGGCCAATTGTGCGCCACCCTATGACACTCCCAATCACGGTCAGATGTGATACAGCCTGAATTCGAACCAGGGACTGTAGTAAGCCTCTTGCAACAAGATGCAGTGCCTTAGACCGCTGCGCCACTCGGGAGCCATGAACAATATTTATATATATATATATTTATTTATTTATTTCAGAACATTAACCGTGTGTAGGTAGATACAAATGATTTGTTGCAAGTGGGGGGGTTCACACCTAGCTCGGCTATTAGACAACTCTTTAGTAAAGGTTGAATAGTCTATTGTTCAGCTAAAACCTGCTCCCTGCTTGTTTCATTACATTATTATGCAGGTCTCAGAGCAAATAGCCTGGATTGTTGCTCTCTTCCACACGTCATTCAGCACGCTTGTGGGCATGCTGGCAGGACGTACTGTTTTTTATTCTGTATATATGAATTACAAATCAGCCTTTACTTAAATCATGTTTCTAGTCTACTGCATAGTTACAATGTGTAATCATTGATGTCCCAGGAGCATGAGTGGTAAACACTGTTGAAGTGTATAATTGTAATGCATACATGCAGACACAGCATCTTTCAAATAATGGAGTAAACCTGGTACTGGATATGACTGGAGAAAAAAAAAACTTGCTAAATAGCGATTTTTGTAAATGAACTTTATGACAAAGAAATATGCACAATCATTTGTCTCTACATTAACTAACATAATTCTCTGAATTGTACATGTTTTGCTTGACTCGTTATGATGTTATAACTACTTACATTTGCTTATGCCATCTTTGCTGAAGAAAGTCACCAGGGACAGGTGGCTCACGTCAAATTCGTCATTGGAACCACTCGATATGATTGGTCATATAAAAACCTTGGGACCCAAATGAATGAGTGCTCTAACTCCCCCTTGTGGTGGTCTGGAGCAATGAAGCAGTGACGCTGGGTACCTCTAAGTCCCGCAGTGTAACTTTTAAAGGAGGAACAACTGCATGTATGTAGGTAGGTAGGTAGGTATATATAAAAAAAAAAATTGGGGGGGGGGGGACAGCAATTTGCACCACTTCTGTAGAATCACCCATATAACGCACTACTTTCGACCAGGGCCCATAGGGCAGGGCACTACTTTATACCAGGGCCCATAGGGTAGTGTACTACTTTATACCAGAACCCATAGGGTAGTGTACTACTTTAGGGCTCCTCACTCAGGGCATGGTATCATTTGGGACACATCCTCTGTCTTTGTAGTGCAGTACTACGTCAAATCAGTACTACGTCGGTCAGTACTACGTCGGACAGTACTACGTCGGACAGTACTACGTCGGTCAGTACTACGTCAGTCAGTGCTACGTCAGTACAGTACTACGTCGGTCAGTACTACGTCGGTCAGTACTACGCCGGTCAGTACTACGTCGGTCAGTACTACGTCGGTCAGTACTACGTCGGACAGTACTACGTCGGTCAGTACTACGTCAGTACCAGTATACGTCGGTCAGTACTACGTCGGTCAGTACTACGTCGGTCAGTACTACGTCAGTCAGTACTACGTCAGTACAGTACTACGTCGGTCAGTACTACGTCGGTCAGTACTACGTCGGTCAGTACTACGTCAGTCAGTACTACGTCAGACAGTACTACGTCAGACAGTACTACGTCAGACAGTACTACGTCAGACAGTACTACGTCAGTCAGTACTACGTCAGTCAGTACTACGTCAGTCAGTACTACGTAACACATCTCTCTTTTTCGCTGTTGTCGACAGGTTTCAGTCCGTCTGTTCTTTTAACATTGGGCCAGAGCCATAAAGAAGAAAAAAAGAAGAAAAACTGTTTTCCTCCTTGCCCCGGTCCTAGCTGGCCCTTCTCACAATGACACAAAGAAGAATAAGAAAGAAAGAGGACACACACAAAATTATTGTGTAAAAATACCTTTTATTGAATTTCCATCATTACAATCGCACACAATCAGTTTGAGCAATCTTTTTAAAATATTTAATAGAAATTCATTTAGCTCTAAGAAGCAAACAGTCATCAGTCTTTTTTTTTAATCAGAAGCTTTAAAGAGATCAACGTGTAAATATACTGAGAACTCCCCACGGCAACGGTCACCACGGTAACCCTGCCCAACCGCCCATCATACAATAGAATATATGCCCCCCTCGCTCTTCTCCATTTTACTTACAGTAGCATTTGAAACCATCTCTGCAAATGTATTTTCTGAAACCAGTCAGCAATGACTGTATGGACTCATCCACCCTCCCTCCTCATTGCATTCACATTATCCCACTCCCACAAACACACGCCTGGCTTGAATCGGATCCCCCACAAAAGAGCACAACACAAGCACAGCTGCATGTACTGTACCTGCAGCCAGGTATCCATTGGCCACAGAGACACTAAGCTCCAAAAGTTTCCATATTCCAAGAAAGTGAGTCTGATGGCTGATACACAGCTCACCTTAACAAAGAACATTTAAGCAAAAATGTTTTGCAATAATGTGTGAAAACAAAAGCATAGTTTTCACACACTTCACAAACACAACAAATTTACACTTGATATAGTCTGGAAAATGCATAACAAAACAGCAATTTGTTTTTGATGACGACTAAATTACAGCTTCTGAGAAGAGGGCTGGGTGATGTTTGAGTAGAGAAGACAACAGCTGTATTACAGAAACTAACATTAACAACGGGGAAAGTACAAACTGACTAAAAACGTTCCATTTCCAGTTTGGATGGGAAGTCATCATGTCACTGGTTTTATCAGGCATGAGAAGGAAGAGGATGAGGAAGATGGTGACAAAAACAGCATCCTATGATTCTTAGTTTTCAACTTTTCAGACAATGACTCATCCTTACCTGTTTAACCTGTGACCTGTGACTTTTTAAAATTAATAACCGACCCTCCAATTCCCGAAAGAAGAATTCCCGTTTTACCAATACAAAGTCCTAAAATACACGGCTGGGAAAAACTAAATGGGATAAGTCAGAAACCTGGAAGAATCAGACAGTGGGATATGACAACACACGTGAGGATGGGTAGTTGACTGGACATATTTTCCACTGTGACGTCCTGCCACGATGACAACCCCTGGGTGACAATTTCAACAGCAGGTGGGTACTACTAATGAGCACGCAAATAGAACCACTGACAGACACACACACCGACCAACCCACACACACACACACACACGAAAGAGAGGCAGGAAATCATCCTTCCATCATGCACGTCTGGCTCCCTGGGAGAGCCTACTGTGTGTGTGTGTGTGTGTGTGTGTGTGTGTGTGTGTGTGTGTGTGTGTGTGACAGACATGACTGGTCTTAGTATCTTCCAGGAGAGTTCAGCTCAGTTCAGGAGCAGAGAGGATAAATATAGCACTGCCCTCCAGCTCAGTTCAGGAACAGAGAGGATGAAGATAGCACTGCCCTCCAGCTCAGTTCAGGAGCAGAGAGGATAAATATAGCACTGCCCTCCAGCTCAGTTCAGGAACAGAGAGGATAAATATAGCACTGCCCTCCAGCTCAGTTCAGGAGCAGAGAGGATAAAGATAGCACTGCCCTCCAGCCTATCCACTGACTGTATTAGACATGTCCCATAACACACACACATCTTATGTTCTTCTATCCTCATGGGGACCTAAAATGTATTTCCATTCAAAATCCTATTTTCCCTAAGAGCTAACCCTAACCTTAACTCGTCACCATAACCCAAACCTCTTATACTAACCCTAACCTTAACTCGTACCCATAACCCAAACCTCTTATACTAACCCTAACTCGTACCCATAACCCAAACCTCTTATACTAACCCTAACTCGTCACCATAACCCAAACCTCTTATACTAACCCTAACCTTAAACAGCTTTTGTCCTCATGGGGATGTGGGAAATGTATCCTTGTTTTACTATCCTTGTTGGAATATTTGTGGAGTTTAGATCCCTACAGGAACAGAAGAACCCAACACACACACACACACACACACACACACACACACACACACTAGTCAGAATAAAACGGAGCACTATCCTCTATCCCCAACAAAAATGCAATATCAACAACTGTACGTGACAAAAATAACAAACAATATATCATATCAACCAACTTCCAACAACAACACTTGAAATCATACCTCTAGTAAATTCAAGCTCCTGAGTGGCGCAGCGGTCTAAGGCACTGCATCTCAGTGCTAGAGGCGTCACTACAGACCCTGGTTCGATGTCAAGCTTTATCACAACCGGCTGTGATTGGGAGTCCCATAGGGCAGCGCACAATTAGCCCAGCGTTGTCAGGGTTTGGCCGGCGTAGGCCGTCATTGTAAATAAGAATTTGTTCTTAATCTTAACTGACTTGCCAAGTTAAATAAAAGGTTAAATAAAATACATTAAAAAAAAAAAATAACAGTAACCACACAAACTGCCCCTAACATTGGCTGAGCTAAAACTTCCTTTCACCAAATGCAACCGGTTATATGATGCTAACGATATTAAAGATTTTCAGTGTTCGAAGATAGGCCTAAACAGCCTCAAGCAAAGATTAAATAAAAAGTCTAAAAATGACTGATATGATAACTAGCAGATGGGAACAGCATCACTAACAAGCTGTGTTCTACCAGCCAATCATCGCTCCAATCAGGGCTCAAATCTTGGCACACAGAACCAAATATCGCACGTCTTGCGTGGGCTCTGGCTGTTTGATAGTAAGAGTCTGTCACAAAGGGATAGGTAGGGTACAGACACCATGTCCCTGAATTAGTCTCTCTCTCCTCAGCCTGAACTCATGTGTTCCAGCTCCTTGGCCCACCCAATGAATAAATCAGAGTGATGAGGAGGGTGTGTGTGAAGAATAGAGAGGAGACTGGGCCCATTAGGGACCTGGTCAGGACATCAGTGGGTGGCCACACTAAGACTCCTCTTTCTAGGAAGAGACAGGACAGGAACAGTCTGAGAGAAAGAGTTAAAACATTACAAAAGAAAGCAGGGATGATGTGACCAATTCAAAAATTGTGGGAGATGGCTACAGATTTCTGGACAAACCATTAGTTATAATAATAAAGTAATATATTTTGGTTTCATGACTTGAATCTTATGAGCATATAAATCTATCTAATATTATAAAACATTGGACCAGCAGAAGACAGTAACAGTCATGGAACACTGTTGAAAAGAGACGTTGGTCTTTAAGATCTCAGTGGCTTTCAGAAGCTGCAGGGGGAAAACAGCGCCACATTGTGGGTGACCAGACCTTAGCAATCATGTGTGTTGATGGCACAGCATGTACTGTACCACTGTACCTGTCATGCCAAGGGGCAAAGCACAATAGATCCACTACTGTGGAATGCAGTAGGTCTGGTAATGGTCTGGGCTCTTGGATGGTGGTGGAACGCAGTAGGTCTGGTGGTCCCGTGTGGCTCAGTTGGTAGAGCATGGCGCTTGCGAACGCCGGAGGGTTGTGGGTTCATTCCCCACGGGGGGACCAGGATGAATATGTATGAACTTTCCAATTTGTAAGTCGCTCTGGATAAGAGCGTCTGCTAAATGACTTAAATGTAAATGTTAAATGTAAATGTCTGGTAATTGGTCTGTCGGGCTCTTGGATGGTGGTTGAACGCAGTAGGTCTGGTAATGATCTGGGCTCTTGGATGGTGGTTGAACGCAGTAGTCTGGTAATGGTCTGGGCTCTTGGATGGTGGTTGAACGCAGTAGGTCTGGTAATGGTCTGGGCTCTGGATGGTGGTTGAACGCAGTAGTCTGGTAATGGTCTGGGCTCTTGGATGGTGGTTGAACGCAGTAGGTCTGGTAATGGTCTGGGCTCTTGGATGGTGGTTGAACGCAGTAGGTTGGTAATGGTCTGGGCTCTTGGATGGTGGTTGAACGCAGTAGGTCTGGTAATGGTCTGGGCTCTTGGATGGTGGTTGAACGCAGTAGGTCTGGGCTCTTGGATGGTGGTTGAACGCAGTAGGTTTGGTAATGGTCTGGGCTCTTGGATGGTGGTTGAAAGAGGAAGGTGCTACAACAGCACATATAGATAAGAAGGACAGGAAAGGTTTTATAGCCCAGGGCTGATTGTCTCTACAGACACGCAGAGGACATCAATGCATGGATGTTTGTATAGTTGACAGAACGGGTTACTGGACAAGAGAATAGCGGGACTCAGACTCAACACCAAGGTGGAACAGATGACAGTTTCCCTAACACTAAGTTACAACATATTCAAATCTGGGTCTACTTTGCAAAATGAGTACAAGACAGGAATACAGGTATGAATGTCTGGAGTCCGTAATATATTTGTTTTCTTGATTAAGCAACATTGAAATAAGATAGAAATTGTTTGCTAAAAGAACCGTTGAAAGTTTCCAAAAGCAGGACACACACGCACACTGTGAACTGTGCATTTCGTTATTGAAATGTGATTATATCCCGCCTTCCCATTTTCCCGCATCATAAAATTTACAGTAGTTCTTCCATAATAACAGAGGCTCAATAGCATCAGCCATCTTGCCAGTCGCTCTCAGAAAGCAGCAGAAAGCAACGGACGTCGGCCTGTACACAGTATCAGCCACCACAAGAATAACAAGCGACAACCAAGGCTTCCGTCAAACTAGACTACAGTTTCAGAAGCGTTAAAAAAAAAAAAAAAATCTCATGTAAATGAGTTGTATGTTTTGACACGGCATCAAACTACCACTGCATACGTCAGACTCTATTCATCCCACAGTTGTGAAACCAAAGACTGGCATGACTGTCACAATCTAGTAGACTGGGTTCGGTCGGGAGGGAGAGGGGGATTATGCTAACAAATACATTTTAAAACCTATGCAAGCAAGTGGTGAGTTAATATGATACTGTAGTCCAAGTAGGCAAACTTAATGATAGAGAAAAATGTGGAGGYGGGAGGGGTGGGGGGGGTGGGGGGGGTAAATGCAAAAACAGCTTCATTCTAGAACCTATGCAAGCTAATTGTGAGTTTATATGCTCCTACAGTGTTCAGCAGGTAGAGTAGATTCGATGATATATAGAGTAATGTGGAGGAGTTAACGCTGAACAAAAGGACTGTACATTATGTTTGCCTCTGGGGGTGTTCTTGAGCCAAAAGGGGCACCCTAAATATTGTCCATAAATTACATTGGACAGAAAGGGGCACATGCAGAGTGAATAAAGTGTGGGGGYGGGGGGGGGGGGACTTGCCTTGTTGAATACAGAACATCTCTTTACCTGGCAACAGTTATTTTGTTCTCTGTATTTTTAGAGGCACAGATAAGGCTTGTGTTATAAGTAACTGTTTCATTAAAGCATTCTGTCTAGAACGACACACACACACACAGTAAAATAAGACGGTATATTGTTAATACTACGTTTTCAAAGGGAAAACAGCAGTTAATATATCAGTATCCTGTATCTCATCAGTATACATAAATATAAGCTATATAATAATAATATTAGCAGTATAACTATTAGTCTATTCCAGTTCAACATACAGTGGGGAAAGTATTGTGACTGGCTCAGAAGAGAAGAATATTCAGGAAGTGACTAGGACCACAACGACCACATATACTTCACTTTAAAACACATGTAGCACACATAGAAGGGGGCCACATAAACACAGACGCACGCTCCTCACACACACACACACACACACACACACACAGAGACACCGAACACACACACACACAAAGCCCACAATGTGTAGTAGACCTATACATGAGAGCGCAGTCGAGAGAAAAGTGCAGTAACTTCCTTTGACAAACCCACTGCACTTCTGAATGACACCTCCCAACCATTACAGACTTGTGTACTGCTTAACCACTGGACAGTCGAGAATCTGAATATCTCGGTCTTTCAAAGGCGACTGATACCAGTCCATTCTATATTATATATTTTCTGTACATGCAGTGAATTAGTAAACCAATACAACACTTGAGCTTGAGTATAATACAAACACTGAGATTATACAGATATATTCATATCACTTTCAGTTGTAAAAAAAAAAAAAAAATGTTTTCTGTTTTCTTACATTGCGTTTGAAAATATTTCAGGGATTGACCAATAGAGACCCACAGTGGAGGTGTCCTAATACCCATGAAACCTAGCGGTCAAACAGGGAAATGGTTCCATTTTTTTTTTGAACCACTTCAAATAAGAGCCGGTTACCCCGACGTGGCGTTTTGATAACCATGTAAATCTCTCTAGGACAAGGCGTTTTGATAACCATGTAAATCTCTCTAGGACAAGGCGTTTTGATAACCATGTAACGAGTGCTCTCTCAGGAACAAGCGTGACTTTCAGATAAAAAAAGAAAAAGCATTATTAGCATCAAAGTAGAAAACACGCAAATATACAAATCCCTGCTAACTCCTGCACATGCAAGCTCAAATACTTAAACGCTTCAATAATATAAAAGAACCTTTGCTGATCATGGTATGTGTCAATTTAAAAACTTTGCACCAAGGACATGTCACAGATTGCCATTTAACAGAATGTAGCCATATTTGTTAACTTACTGCTATGATCAGATAAATTAATCCAGAGCGCAGGGCGCTGTGTGACACCCTTAATGGGCGGATGTGTCTTATAGTAATGCTCATGGAACACAATAAATGGAATGGTATGCCATTTCCCAGCCATTATTATGAGGTCCTCCTCGGAGCGAGCTCCGGTGATACTCATGAGATTCTTACCTCCTTTGCCTCGAATTCGGCTCAGTTCCAGATCAATCCACGACATGGTGTCACGCATCTTTTTTGCATAGCAACATTAGCTATGCCTAATTCAGCCATTCATTTTTTTTGAGGGTGGGGGGGCGGTAAATTACAAGCGCGAATATATTGATGAAATCACCTTGTCTGAGAGAGATTTACATGGTTATCAAAACGTCATGGCACGGTAAGTCTACACGAAACACAGCCCTTATTTTAAGTGTTTTCTAAAAATCCCCAATGGTGGAAAAACAATTGGAAATATTTCCCTGTTTGACCGCTAGGTTTTATGGGTATTATGACTCATACTGTGGTACTGTATAGGACAGGGCATAATCCACACGTTGCTTAATTCACTAACATCTAACAATGAAATCTGTTTTAGTACTGAGTCTAGTACAGTAACAAGGGTGGGACAAATTTAGAGGTTGGGGGGGATCACATTTCATACAGATATTATTATACATTTAAATTAATCCAGATTATATATGGGCCGGTGCTCCAATACTGAAAATTGCATCTTGGCCCCCTGCCCATATGTAATATGCAAGGGCCTTATGGATAACTCCTCACTCAGTTCCTCTGAGTTCCTCTAATGTCCATCTGCACTGTGCCAAAGGGAGGGGGCGGGAACTAGGGAGGGGGTGGAGTCCCGCAGGTAATAGGGTTTGTGATTGGTGCTTTCTTTTTGTAGGTCCGCCTCCCCCGTGGCCATTGGTCAGAGCATTGGGTTGGGTTAGATCAGGGCGCTCGTCAGTCCCCGAGGATGACCTTGACAAAGCTAGCCACGTCGGTGTCTAAGGATTCATGGGAGATGAAGAAGGGATGTTGCTGGGATGGAGAGAAGAAACCAGAAGAAGAGACTGATTTATGCAGAATCAAATATAACGTTAAAATAATATCCTCAACAACAGTGTGATATATAATCAATAGCATTGATTGGATAAAAATCTAAATGAAGTGGGGAGATTATTAAAATGGGGAGATGTGTCTCCCGACCCCTCCTGTCTCAGCCTCCAGTATTTATGCTGCAATAGTTTATGTGTCGGGGGGCTAGGGTCAGTCTGTTATATCTGGAGTACTTCTCCTGTCTTATCCGGTGTCCTTTGTGAATTTAAGTATGCGCTCTCTAATTCTCTCTTTCTTTCTCCCTCTCAGAGGACCTGAGCCCTATGACCATGCCTCAGGACTACCTGGCCTGATGTCTCCTTGCTGTCCCCAGTCCACCTGGTCGTGCTGCTGCTCCAGTTTAGACTGTTCTGCCTGCGGCTATGGAACCCTGATCTCTTCACCGGACGTGCTACCTGTCCCAGACCTGCTGTTTTCAACTCTCTAGAGACAGCAGGAACGGTAGAGATACTCTGAATGATCGGCTATGAAAAGCCAACTGACATTTACTCCTGAGATGCTAACCTGTTGCACCCTCTACAACCACTGTGATTATTATTATTTGACCCTGCTGGTCATCTATGAACATTTGAACATCTTGGCCATGATCTGTTAGAATCTCCACCCGGCACAGCTGGAAGAGGACTGTCCACCCCTCATAGTTTGGTTCTTCTCTAGGTTTCTTCCTATGTTCTGGCCTTTCTAGGGAGTGTTTCCTAGCCACCCTGCTTCTACACCTGCATTGCTTGCTGTTTGGTGGTTTGAGGCTGGGTTTCTGTACAGCACTTTGTGACATCAGCTGATGTAAGAAGGGCTTCATAAATACATTTGATTGAAATTTGATTGATAACAAAACATGATGTATCACTGGACTAAGTCTCCCATCTAGTGGTGAACTAAGAGTAAATGCAAGAGGACACATTAATGTGTCCACATAACGGGAGATCTCCAAAGTTCAAAACACACTCACCATGAGTTCTGGGTAGTTTGGCCGCTCTTTGGAATTTTTCTTTAAGCTGAGAATGAAAATGGGCAATGAGATAGAAGATTAGATTAGTAATATCTGGTAACGTATCTCCCAGTCCAGGCAGACTGAATGATTGCATCAGCTGTAAGCTGCAAGCGAACGTGGAACTGTTAACAGAGTAAAAATAATAGTTGATAAGAAACGAGATAATTGTAGTACAGTGTTCAGCATGTGATCTATCCTCCCTTCTGCCATGTGGAATTTAATTAGCTCAGGGGTAAAAGCAACAAGAAAATGCAATGACTGAAACTTAAGTGGATCTCAGATTGATTATCTGGGGCCAAGTTAACGTCCCCTTACTGAAACTAGAAGGCATGCTTTCAGAGAAAGAGGCTAATTTTGTACACATTAAACTGCGAGATTGCCCAATTCCAGTCCCCTTGCTTAGAGGGTCCGGGGTCTTCGTCGAGATAATTTCTATGTTGAAGGAGTGAAAAGCTCAGTTCTAGTGACTTTTTTAGAAAGGACATTATACCTCAAAATGTATTAAAATAAAAATGATGCTGACACTATCTAAAATACAATTTCTATGCATGGCCTATATTATCAGATGTGCTATTAGCAATAAGCATGATCAACTTAAACCTATAACATGCAGCAGAGTTGGGGTTTATCCATCTGCATTTACCCCATTGGACACATCCAGATTGTCATTATTAAGAATACTAATAACTGTATTATAAATATGAATACATATAATTCATTATTCATTCTTATTCACTCAACATTTTATTTGGGGGATTCTATTACAAAGTATGTAATTTTTCCTTTTAAGACACCATTGCCCCTTTAAGAGCTATGTTGTGCAGCTGTGCCTAACGGATACTAACGAAGGAAGTTATTTCTGATTTCCTATCATTTGGCAAAGCAAATCGGGCCTGTGTAGAGTAGGGCCGGAACTTTGTGGGCATGGCTGGAGTAGGGCCGGCACTTTGTGGGCATGGCTGGGGTAGGGCCTGCACTTTGTGGGCATGGCTGGAGTAGGGCCTGCACTTTGTGGGCATGGCTGG
>NC_036848.1:54595542-54657555 GCF_002910315.2 Salvelinus sp. IW2-2015
GTAGGGCCTGCACTTTGTGGGCATGGCTAGAGTAGGGCCTGCACTTTGTGGGCATGGCTAGGGTAGGGCCTGCACTTTGTGGGCATGGCTAGGGTAGGGCCTGCACTTTGTGGGCATGGGTAGGGCTGAGGCTTAAAATGCATGCCTGTGCAGGGCTCTAGTGTGTATGCCTGACATTGTGGGGTGAGGTAAGAGTATCCCCAATGCCCCCTTTTACATGTTAATAGTCCACTCTTCCACAGGAGGATAATGTCCATTCAAGCCAGAGGAGAGGTTTGCTCAGGTATTCCAATTTCCTATTGTCACATAAACAGTTGAGTCACCGGGGTATAAAACAATGCTGTTGATCCACTGCTGGAAAAATCCTGCTTTAACATCTGACCCGGCTGAATTAAACCACAGCTCTACTGGTAAATTATCCCAAAGCCCAGCTAAACATGGGACAAACATCCTGGTAAGAGATGAATGAGGAATACCTGCATGCATGAGCAATAACAGTACTTAAGATGGGACTTAGAATGTGGATACACAATGTGCAGTATGTGACCCATTATCAAAGAGAGATTAGCACTGGTCAAATGTAGTGCATTACCTACGGAAAGCAATAGGTTCCATTTTGGACAGCAGTATGACCCGAAAAACTAGGGCCTACATTGTACAACACAACAGACAAAGATAACCGATGAGCAAGGTTCAAAATGTTGGGGGAAATGACATTTATCTTTCTCTACTGTAGGTCTACATGTAAAACAAATTCATAACAATTATGGGTTACAGGAAAAACACACCATGAGTAAATATGAAATACTTGCTGTGAAGACCCAACAGTGGACATAACAGTCTGGTGAAAGTGAATATTAAGACATTCCACAGAGGGTGGAATGTAGCCTGGAGGGACTAGATGATGAACAGGTAGCCTGGAGGGACTAGATAATGAACAGGTAGCCTGGAGGGACTAGATGATGAACAGGTAGCCTGGAGGGACTAGATGATGTACAGGTAGCCTGGCGGGACTAGATAATGAACAGGTAGCCTGGAGGGACTACCTGGTGATAGAAAAAATGAAAATAGGAAAAACAGGTAGCCTGGAGGGACTAGATGATGAACAGGTAGCCTGGAGGGACTAGATGATGAACAGGTAGCCTGGAGGGACTAGATGATGAACAGGTAGCCTGGAGAGGCTCTCTCGTGATGGCCGGAGTGGCGAGAGGGACTACAGGTAGCCTGGAGGGACTAGATGATGAACAGGTAGCCTGGAGGGACTAGATGATGAACAGGTAGCCTGGAGGGACTAGATGATGAACAGGTAGCCTGGAGAGACTAACTAGATGATGAACAGGTAGCCTGGAGGGACTAGATGATGAACAGGTAGCCTGGTCCTAGATCTGTTTCTGATGTCTTGCCCACTCTAACGGTCGTCTCTGTCACAACAAGCATAACAATGACCATGAAGTTGGAAAGACAGCCATAACAGATATAGGACCAGGCTAGCTTTACAGGGAGAGGAGAACATACCACAGGGAGGTGAAGTCAACCAACTCAGGGGAGAACCGGTCAGCAGGGAGCTGGGGCGATGGTTCCTCCACCACCTGCTTCAGCTGCTGGAAGGGCGTGCCCCAGGAGTCATAGGGGAACCGCAGGATGGCCAGTTCAATCTGAAGAAGGGGGCACAGGATATCACAGGGCACAAAATATGACAGGGCACAGGTATATGACAGGGCACAGGTATGACAGAGCACAGGTATACGACAGTACATAGAGGTCAGGCTATGTGAACGCATCATTGTATTACTGTACATAAAATGAAGAAAATTGAAATATTATGTATATAAAAGCCTGAAATTGGGTGGTTTATGACCCTAGACAGTGTTACATTACTGAAAACTACCATGGGCAGTTGGAGGACCATCAAATTTATTTTAAAACCAAAACTGTTTGTGGATGTGAGACAGTTTAGGACGTGCAGATGAGAGCCAGTAATATGTAACAACTTTCCTAATAAAATGTCTAGACACCAGTTAGTCTAGAGCAGAGCCGTAGTGTGTCATCGTGTCTCGCAGAGAAAAGGCAGGGCTTTTCTTGACCATGAAGAACCTGTCCTATATGAACAGCAATGCATTTCAATTCAATGGAACTCTATCTGCTCACTTAAGGCTATTACTGGCAACGAATACAACGTACTGGTTATATAGTGAAGACATCATTCAGGAAAAATAAAATACTATTATTTATCTGTAGTTACTGTACCTGACCTTACGGTATCAGAGGTTGCTAGTTTAATGTAGAAAAAAATATAAAATAGACCTACTAGTGTAATAATCACATAACAATTTCGTTATAATAAATCTGCATAAATATTAATAATAAAAAGTGATATAAAATAGAGACTCACCATAGTGATTCCTAAACTCCAAATGTCAGACTTGACGTTGTAGCCTTTCTGATTAGTCTCTGGGTTGATCCTCTCCGGCTAGGGGACAGAATGACACACGCACACACACACACACACACACACACACACACACACACACACACACACACACACACACACACACACATAAAGACAAAGAACGAGACACGGGTGACATCACTTTAGAGTCGCTAACTGACAGTTGTCCTAGACGACCCAACCTCCTCCGTCATCTGTACCTCTTGAACACACACAGCCTAGTCTGTTCTCTAAGTGCTACCATGGCCCTAAAAAAACTGCCTCAGCACAATCAAAGGCTCTGTGGACACACTGTTTGGGCACACTGGAGGTTATTAAAAGGGTAGCTAGCATAAACGGTACCACGTGTAACATATGGATTTGCATAAGTAAACACATCAAAAGCCCCAATGCAAAGTTACAACCCCCCTCTTTTCTATTTTTTACACAATTATTAAGATTGACATTTTTATTGTTTACTTCTTACCCCTTTTTTTTCTCCCCAATTTTGTGATATCAAATTGGTAGTTAGTCTTGTCCCGTCGCTGCAACTCCCGTACAGACTCGGGAGAGGCAAAGGTCGAGAGCCATGCGTCCTCAGAAACACGTGCCTGTCAAGCCGCACTGCTTCTTGACACGCTGCTCGCTTAACCTGGAAGCCAGCCGCACCAATGTGTCGGAGGAAACACCGCACAACTGGCGACCGTGTCACCGTGCATGCACACAGCACGCCACAGGAGTCGCTAGAGCGCGATGGGACAAGGACATCCTGGCCGGCCAAACCCTCCCCTAACCGGGACGACGCTGGGCCAATTGTGCGCCGCCTCATGGGGCTCCCAGTTGCGGCCAGCTGCGACACAGCCAGGGATCGAACCCGGATCTGTAGTGACGCCTCAAGCACTGCGATGCAGTGCCTTAGACCGCTGCGCCACTCGGGAGGCAAAACCGATCCAAATTCTGAAGCATGCCGAAGGAAAATGTTTTTCCGGGGTGTGATGTAATATGGAGGACCGGCAAGCCAGCCTATTCCCTATAATGTAAACTCCAACAGAAATATCTTCAAATGTAGAACTTAATGTAGAAAATAAACCAAATCGTTTCCATTGATGACTACTGGTTTTAGTTTCATTTTCAGATAACATAGAAGCAAATACTTTATGAATGTATCAATACAAATCAACTTGCAAGGTTGCTAGCCAACTAGCCTGCTAACATTAGCCGTACCAGCTGTGCATGAGTCAGCCAGTTGCTATCAACACCTAGCTTACAGCTACATTAAAGAAAACCAAAGTATTGAAAATAACACCATCTAACCAGTTATCAAAGAATGTTAGCTATATGCAGCAAGCTAGCCAGCCAGCTAACGTTAGTTATTTAGCCAACTAGCTATTAGCCTAGCCAGCCTAGCCAACAACCACGGTTATGGTCGGCAAGCTAGAGCCCAACTACTGAAGACCAGCTAGAACACAACCAAAACATAACCGCAGATTAGAAGCAAAGAGAGAAAGTGAACTAAAATGTAATATAAATGTAGAGCAGACTAACAGATTGATGGCTGGGGCCCATCCTGTGGTAAAACTCTGAAAAGAGTGCAGGCTGAGGTAGCTACCAAAGTGAGGAGGAGGAGGGCGCTTCGCCAGGCCGATGGAGTCAGGGAAACCCAAAATTGATAGATTCCAGATGTCCGTCAGCTAGCGCGCTAGCACTAAGTCAAGGTGGAAAAAGTTACCAAACTGCCGTAGCCTACTTCAGAGGTCATGCCGAAAAGTTGACAAGACAGAAAGGAGAACAGACGAGGTACTACACAATTAGAGCAAGCAGGTATGATTTTCTCTTTCGTTTTTAGGCCACGGCAAGAAGGTACCAGAACCTGCCATGCTAACGAGTTCCCACTAGATAATAACACAGCCACAAAGTCTGAAGGGCATGCTGCATTGATGCACATGCCCCATCTGCTCCTTGTTTGATGGATTGCAGCTCACCACTGCCAACAGTTGGTCTGGAATGTAATTACATGCTAGCATGGCTAGTAGCTAACATTAGCCAGCTTGAGCTAGATACCGAGCTAGCACACAAACTCAGTAGCACAGACTGGATTAGATCCTCCATATAACGTTGAGAAATAGGGCATTGTGGGTAGCTTAGAAAATATCCAGAAATAAGTGAATAAATATGTAATAACTCAAAAACATAACTATCTTTGTACTTATAGGCAACCAGATCATGACTAGAACTAAGTTACTAAGTCTGTGTTTCCACATTGGTGAGTGAAAACTCATGCGTTCTACCATTGACATAACAGACCTGCATCACTTACACATATATTGTGTAAGCGGCCAACTCAGCTCTGCTCAGTCAAACTTAATAGGTGAATTAGTTAACATTAACAAATACAAAATCAACATTTTATTTGTCACATGTGCCAAATACAACGGGTGTAGACTTAACCGTGAAATGCTTGCTTACGATCCCTTCCCAACGGTGCAGCGTTAAAACATTATAATACAAATGAACAAATAGTAACACGAGGAATAAAATAAAACAGAAGTAAAGCCAAATCAAGGAAGTACCAGATCAATGTGCAGCTATATACAGGAAGCACCAGGATGTGAGCTATATACAGGAAGCACCAGTCGATGTGCAGCTATATACAGGAAGCACACAGATCGATGTGCAGCTATATACAGGAAGCACCAGATCGATGTGCAGCTATATACAGGAAGCACCAGATCGATGTGCAGCTATATACAGGAAGCACCAGATCAATGTGCATCTATATACAGGAAGTACCAGATCGATGTGCAGCTATATACAGGAAGTACCAGATCGATGTGCCGGGGTATGAGGTACTTCATGTATCATATCTCCCTTCTGACAGTTATTCACTGAGCCAGCTTAAGCACAACTCCACTGTTTGATTTTTATTGAGTAGATTTGACCGATAGACTTATTTTTGTCTCTTTTAAATCCCAAGAACCCTCTACTACAACATCCACGCACCACCACCCAGCAACACCACGCCACACCCCACACCACCACCCCCCACCCCACACACAACCACCCACCCCACACAACCGCTCACCGCCATGTAGGGCTTGCAGCCTGCGTCCATGGTCTTGGCCACAGAGTCCACCAGGTAACCACTGATCCCAAAGTCACACATCTTCACCTGCCCTTGGGTGTTGATCAATATGTTGGATGGCTTCACATCTGAGGGGAGAGTAAGTGAGTGAGTGAGTGAGTGAGTGAGTGAGTGAGTGAGTGAGTGAGTGAGTGAGTGAGAGAGAGATGGCGGAAAACAAAACAGAGAAATAGAAGAGTGGTGTGAGATGGAAGTGAAAGAGAAATCACAGATTTTGGAGTCAGTCCAAAACAGACCTACTGGTATAACTCTTTTAAAGTGATTTCCTTAGTGCTCAGCAACATAACTATGAAGCAGTGTATCTGTCTCGCTCTACCAGCCCACAAAACACATCTGTAAAATGCTATGTAAAATGTTGTTTTCAAGTAAACATTGTTGTTTTTGTAACATCGAAACGGATGTGGCAGGTTCCCCGCTAAAGCTTCCAGATTTAAAAAGATGGACACTAGTGAAAACTGTTTTAAAGTGTACCCAAGAGAGAGATATACATAACATACCATAATATAAACGTTCTATTTAACTCTGCTTGTTCTTACCTCGGCTGGATGACTGACAGATTGCTGTGGCAGATGTTCCAGAGCCTTCACTGTCTGTAACGAGGGAGGTTTGGACATTACAACAGAACACAAGGTTGGAACATTACAACAGAACACAAGGTTGGAACATTACAACAGAACACAAGGTTGGAACATTACAACAAAACACAAGGTTGACATAACAACAGAACACAAGGTTGAACATTACAAACAGAACACAGGTTGGAACATTACAACAGAACACAAGGTTGGACCATTACAAAGCAAGAACCCAAGGTTGGAACGAGTTACAAAGGAACACAAAGGTTCGGAAACATTACAGACAAAACACAAAGTTGGAACATTAAACAAACAAAACACAAGGGTTGGAACCATGTAAAAAAGGAACACAAGGTTGAACATTACATAAAACAAGGGAACACAAATTGACATACACAAGAACACAAGGTTTGGAAGACATTAAAACAGAACACAAGGTTGGAACATTAAAACAGAACACAAGGTTGAACATTACAACAGAACACAAGGTTGGGAACCATTACAGAAACAGACACCAAGGTTTGGAAATTAGCAACAGAATACAAGGTTGGAACATACAACAGGAACACAAAGGTTTGAATCAAGCAGCACACGTCCTCAATCAAACAGACACAAGGTTGGAACATTACTAAACGAGAACACAAGGTTGGAACATTACACACAGAAACACAAGGTTTTTGGAACATTTACAAACAGAACACAAGGTTGGAACATTACAAACAGACACAAGGTTGGAACATAAACAGAACACAAAGGTTGGGAACATTACAACAGAACCCAGTTGACAGACAAAGACATAGCAGTGAAAGGATATCCACATGGGGATGGCAGGTCTAACTTTTCCAGACAGTACCCATTGGTTTTGCAATCTAGTATTTATTTAATTCCTTAGTATATTAAAATCTGGCATTGATATCAGTCATTTTGTAGCAGTAATTAGCTCTTGGTCAAGGAGACTGGCAACATGTTTCATACTGAACAAAAATAGAAACAACATGTAAAGTGTTTTGGTCCGCATGTGTTCATGAGCTGAAATATAAGATTCGCCACAGCAGACATTTTCATATGCACAACAAAGCTTATTTCTCTCAAACATGTGTGTAACAAATTGTTTTAGTGAGCAAATTCTCCTTTGCCAAACTAAATCATCACGCTGACAGGTGTGGCATATCAAGAAGCTGATTAAAGACAGCATGATCATTACACAGGTGCACCTTGGTGCTGGGGGACCAATCAAAAGGCCACTCCTAAATGTGCAGTTTTTGCCAAACAACACAAGTGCCAGCAGATGTTTCAAGTTGAGGGAGTGTGCAATTGGCGATGCTGACTGCAAGGAATGTCACAGAGCTGTTGCCAAGAATAATTTCAATGTTCATTTTCACTACCATGATGAGCCTACGTTTGCAATTGTCATATGTTTAGAAGAATTGTGAACGAGTACAATCCAACCGGCCTCACCAGATGAATTCCACAGACCATGTGCAACCAACCACGCCAGGACCGTCCACGTCCTGTCTTTCTTTCACCTGCGGGATGCGTCTGAGACCAGCCAACCGGACAGCTGATGAAACTGTGGGTGAGGCACACCAAAGAGATTCCTGCACAAGACTGTCAGAAACCGTCTCAGGGAAAGCTCATCTGCATGCGTGTGTCGTTACTCTACCAGGGTCTTGAACCTGACTGGCTGTTCGAAAGTCGTGTACCGGACTTCGATATACTGATGTCAACGTTGTGAAAGAGTGGGCTCCATAGTAGTGGTGGGTTATGGTATGGGCAGGAATAGAGGTAAGGACAACGAAACACCAATTGCATTTCAGTGATGGACGAGTTTTAATGAGATTGTCGTGCCATTCAATGCACCTCATGTTTCTGGCATGAATAAATGCAAGCCCATGGTCGGCAAGGAAAATTCCTGGAAGTGAAAAATGGTCCGCAGCTTCTTCCATGGCCTGCCATACGCACAAAGACGGATGTACGCTGCGCTGTGTGTGGTCTTGGGATGCGTCTGATTAGCGTGTTCACATATAGCGTGTTTCGGGGCTAGTTGTGCGTCTGTTCGGGCGTTGTGTGCAAGTACGACTTGTCGCACTGGTTATTGAGATGTAGGGAGCTCGGGACTGTGAAATCGGTCAGTTCGATGTCCAGACTCGAGCAGTCTTGAATGGACGTGGACACAATCACACACATAACAGGGGCCTATCAGACTCTAGTTCGAGAAGAAGATGTGTCGCGCTGTATGAGGCAAATGGTGCACAGTACCAGATGCCGACTAGTTTTCTGATTCACGGCCAAAAAAGAAAAATGTTTGTTATCTGTCACGAACATATGTTTATCTGTATTTTCCACGCCATGTGAAATCCATGTGATTAAGGGCCCTACATAGAGGGCCTACACAATGACAAAGGGCCATACATAGAAATTGTGTTATGTGGGGTACAGAGATGGGGTTGGTCATTCAAAAACTCATATTAACACTATTCTTGACATTATTATTGGTTTTTAATAACCTGTCCGGGACTGCGGTTGCAAATATGAGCAGCTGGCTAAAACCGTCCTTGTTCTGAAAACGTTGATTGAATGTGCACTGTCCCTGTAAAAATGACATTACGCCCACAATGAGTCCATGCAACTTATTATGTGATTGTGTTAAGCACATTTTTACAACCTGAACTTATTTAGGTTTGCCATACACAAAGAGGTTGAATACTTATTGACTGAAGACATTTCAGCTTTTAATTTGTAAAAATTCAGAAAAAATAATTACACTTTGACATTATGGGGTATTATGTTTAGGTCAGTGACAAAAAAAAGTAAAATGAATCCATTTTAAATTCAGGCTGTAACAACAAAATGTGGAAAAAGTCAAGGGGTGTGAATACTTCCTGAAAGGCAGGAATAGTTTTCCTACACAAGGGTTTCTGTTTAGGAAATATGGCGTCAGACCAAGTGACAGGAAGAATTTTTTCAATTTATCGGACATTTGAGAAATGTACCGGTCATCCCATATGCACTGGGTAAGTAACCCATTTAGGCCGTTCACCAAACAAAAACCACCACCATCCATAACAAGGGGGATATTGGCCAAATGAGCCACATTTACGTGTCCGTGCAAACACCGCTATAACCTAATTACAAAAAACACGATTCCTTGTGTTTTCATCTGTAGCATATGCAAAACTTTATAGCCTGTTGATCAACTAAATGCATCAGAGCATTGCATGCATAGACTTTTGTATTTGTTTATATAATGGATCCCCATTGAGAGCTGCCTCCAAGGCAGCAGCTACTCTTACTTGGGTTCGTGAAGATTAAGGCAGTTATATCAATTTTAAAAAACATTCTTAACCAAACAATAATTCATTTACAGAAGTCACAGACACACTAAGTGTGGCGCTAAGGCCCATTATTCCCTAACCACTATTACCTACAATTGCAATCCATGTGTACGTGTGTGTATAGTGTGTATGTTATGCTGTTGTGTGTGTGTTGTGCATATGCGTCTGTGCTAACTTCCACAGTCCCGCTGCGCTGTTCTATAAGGTGTATTTTTACCTGCTTTTTAAATCTAAATCTACTGCTGCATCAGTTACCTGATGTGGAATAGAGTTCCATGTAGTCATGGCTCTATGTAGTACTGTGCACCTCCCATAGTCTGTTCTGGACTTGGGGACTGTGAAGAGACCTCGTGGCATGTCTTGTGGGGTATGCATGGGTGTCCGAGCTGTGTGCTAGTATTTTTTTTAAAACAGCTCGGTACCTTCAGCTTGTCAACACCTCTTACAAAAACAAGTAATGAGGAAGTCAATCTCTCTTCCACTTTGAGCCATGAGAGATTGACATGCATGTCGTTAATGTTCGCTCTCCGTGTACTTTTAAGGGCCAGCCGTGCTGCCCTGTTCTGAGCCAACTGCAATTTTCCCTCTTTGTGGCACCTGACCACACGACTGAACAGTAGTCCAGGTGTGACAAAACTAGGGCCTGTAGTACCTGCCTTGTTGATAGTGTTGTTAAGAAGGTAGAGCAGTGCTTTATTACGGACAGACTTCTCCCCATCTTAGCTACTGTTGTATCAATATGTTTTGACCATGACAGTTTACAATCCAGGGTTACTCCAAGCAGTTTAGTCACCTCAACTTGCTCAATTTGCACATTATTCAACACAAGATGCAGTTGAGGTTTAGGGTTTAGTGAATGATTTGTACCAAATACAATGCTTTTAGTTTTGGAAATATTTAGGACTAACTTATTCCTTGCTACCCATTCCGAAACTAACAGAAGCTCTTTGTTAAGTGTTGCAGTCATTTCAGTTGCTGTAGTAGCTGCCGTGTATAGTGTTGAGTCATCCGCATACATAGACACACTGGCCTTACTCAAAGCCAGAGGCATGTTGTTAGTAAAAACTGAAAAAAGCAAGGGGCCTAAACAGCTACCCTGGGGAATTCCTGCTTTGACCTGGATTATGTTTGAGAGGTTTCCATTAAAATAACACCCTCTGTGTTCTGTTAGACAAGTAACTCTTTATCCACATCATAGCAGGGGGTGTAAAGCCAAAACACATACGTTTTTCCAGCAGCAGACTATGATCGATAATGTCAAAAGCTGCACTGAAGTCTAACAAGACAGCCCCCACAATCTTTGTATAGTCAATTTCTCTCAGCCAATCATCAGTCCTTTGAGTAAGTGACGTGCTAATTTTTTCCAGAAGTTTACTAAGGGTTGGTAAAAGGCTGATTGGTCGGCCATTTGAGCCAGTAAAGGGGGCGTTACTATTCTTGGGTAGCGGACTTTGGCTTCCTTCCAGGCCTGAGGGCACACACTTTCTAGTGTGAAGATGTAGCAAATAGGAGTGGCAATATTGTCTGCTATGATCCTCTGTAATTTTACATCAAGATTGTCAGACCCCGGTGGCTTATTGTTGATAGACAGCAATATTTTTTTCATCTTTTCCACACTGACTTCAAGGAATTCAAAAGTACAATTCTTGTCTTCCATCATTTGGTCAGATATACTTGGATGTGTAGTGTCAGCGTCTGTTGTTGGCATGTCATCCCTAAGTTTGCTTATCTTGCCAATGAAAAATACATTAAAATTAGCTGGCAATATTAGTGGGCTTTGTGATAAATGAGCCATCTGATTCAATGAATGATGGCGCCGAGTTGGCTTTAATCCCCAGTATTTAATTTAAGGTGCTCCAAAGCTTTTTACTATCAGTCTTTATATCATTTATCTTTGTTTCATAGTATAGTTTATTTGTATTTAGCTTAGTCACATGATTTCTTAATTTGCAGTACGTTTGCCAGTTGGGCTACCAGACTTATTTGCCATACTTTTTACCCCATCCCTCTCAACCATACATTTTTTTAAATTCCTTCATCAATCCAAGGGGATTGAACAGTTTTTACAGTCATTTTCTTAATTGGTGCGTGATTATTAGTAACTGGAATAAGCAATTTCATAAATTTGTCAAGTGCAGCGTCTGATTGCTCCTCATTACACACCACAGACCAGCAAATATTCTTTACATCATCAACATATGAATCACTACAAAACATATTGTATGACCTCTTATACACTATATTAGGCCCAGCCTTCGGGAACTTTGATTTTCCTAGATATGGCTATTATATTGTGATCACTATATCCTATGGATTTGGATACTGCTTTAAAGCAAATGTCTGCAGTAAAGATGTGATCACTACATGTTGATGATTTCACTCCTGTGCTGTTTGTAAATACCCTGGTAGGTTGGCTGACCACCTGAACCAGGTTGCAGGCACTGGTTACAGTTTGAAGTTTTTTTCTTGAGTGGGCAGCTTGATGAGAGCCAGTCAATATTTGACATAGGCCTCCAATGTATTATATTAATATAAAAATATATACAGTACCAGACAAATTTGGACACACCTACTCATTCAAGGGTTTTTCTTTATTTTACTACTTTCTACATTGTAGAATAATAGAAGACATCAAAACTATGAAATAACACAGAATCAGGTTGTAATATTTTTTTTATATTTAAGATTCTTCAAAGTAGTCACCCTTTGCCTTGACAGCTTTTCACACTTGGCATTCTCTCAACCAGCTTCTTGAGGTAGTCACCTGGAATTCATTTCAATTAACAGGTGTGCCTTGTTAAAAGTTCATATGTGGAATTGCTTTACTTCTTAACGCGTTTGAGCCAATCAGTTGTGTTGTGACAAGGTAGGGGTGGTATACAGAAGATAGCCAGCCGTATTTGGTAAAAGACCAAGTCCATATTATAGCAAAACAGCTCAAATAAGCAAAAAGAAGCGACAGTCTATCATTACTTTAAGACATGAAGGTCAGTCAATGCGGAAAATGTAAAGAACTTTGAAAGTTTCAAGTGCAAAAAAACATCAAGCACTATGATGAAACTGGCTCTCATGAGGACCGCCACAGGAAAGGAAGACCCAGAGTTACCTCTGCTGCAGACTTCTGAGTTACCAGCCTCAGAAATTGCAGCCCAAATAAATGCTTCACAGAGTTCAAGTAACAGATACATCTCAACATCAACTGTTCAGAGGAGACTGCATGAATCCGGCCTTCATGGTTGAATTGCTGCAAAGAAACCACTACTAAAAGGACACTGTTACACTCCCCAGTTTCTGTGTTGTGAGTTTGTATGTGTGTGTATTTCAGGAAATGGCTTCCTGGAATCCTAAAGCAGCTGATTGGTCGGCCCCATCGCTAATTGGAGCTCTGACCCCTCCCTCTCGTCAGGGGAAACAGCTGTCTCTTAAATGACCAACTCCTTTTCCAGCTTGATAAAAGCCAGTGTTCCCTCGTCAGAGAGGAGAGCTTCTTCTTATGTCGGTCAGTACAAGTTTTGTTGATATTATTTAGTAGCCGCTCCATCAGAGGGATGTGTATGACAATATGACTTAGTGTTTTTGGTTGTTGAAATTGTTCACTTAAAGTATTCGTAATTATTCTGTTTTATTTGTTCCCGGGGGGGGGTGAAACGCACCTTGGGAGTGTTTAGGCAAGAGGCCTGCGGGAATACATAACCCGTAGTATTGAATCTGTCTATGCACACTAGGTAAGACCTGGGCGGATCACCCTGTATTTTGGTTAGCGCGCCAGTTGGTGCTAAAGGTTAGGTGGGAAGGCAGGTAAGGTAGGAGGGGGGGACTAACTTTTACTTATTTTGCTTTGGTTCCATCCAGCCCCCTTTCCCCACATTACTGTGTTAAGAATAATATATTCCCTGTAAACTGTTTTTCTCTGCCTCTGTTGTCCTTCTCCACACCGATCACACTTTTTTTTCACTCCTCGGGGAGTTGAGCTGTAGCAGGGTGTTGCGTTCCCTCCTCCAAGAGGGCTACGTAACAGATAAGAGACTTGCATGGGCCAAGAAACGTGTACAATGGACATTAGATCGGTGGAAATCTGTCCTTTGGTCTGTTGAGACCAAATTTGAGATTTTTGGTTCCAACCGCCGTGTCTTTGAGACGCAGAGTAGGTGAACGGATGATATCTGCATGTGTGGCTCCCACTGTGAATTATTGAGGAGTTGTGATAGTGTTACCAGCATAGTATCCCCCAAACCGTCTGCTTTATTTAGAATTCAAGGCACACTTAACCAGCATGGATACCACATCATTTTGCAGCGAAACGCCATCCCATCTGGTTTGGGCTTACAGGTTGACTACACCGTCTGCGTCGCACGCATGCATTCAGAAATCTGTTATTCAATTATTGCGCGCGCCAACGACGTCTGCGTTGCCAAGGGCTAAAATAGAAGTCAGTACTATTTCTGACGCAGATTGCGCTGCGAGTCCTGCCTCTCCCATCTCCTCATTGGTTTATAGAAGCAGGTACCCACGTGCCATCTCCTCATTGGTTATATCCACGTGGGTGACTGAAAGATGAACAAAGTCAGTGGAGGTAATGCACTTAATTTATGAAAGTTGCCAATCGCAATATAAAGTCAAGAGAAGAAAAGGCCTGGAAGGACGAGATGACTCAATTATTTGGTTGACCGTTTTGTGTGTGGATTAATTGGCGACATAGAGGACCTTCTGCATTTCAAGTAAAATAAATATGTTTATATCCCAGGACAAATTAGCTAGCAACAGCAAGCTAGCTAAGAAGGACAAATTAGCTAGCAAGTGCAAGCTACCTAGCTAGCTAAATTGCCATAAATGTGCAATGCTTTTTGACCTGTCCCCAAATTAATATAATTGGTTCCGATTTTGTTTTGATATTTTAACCTGCATGTCGTGATCGCGTTTGGTGGTGGGAGACAAAATACATTTATGCACAATGGCGCACGCGCACAGCCGGTTTGGGTTCCGTGTTAGAGGGACTATCATTTGTTTTTCAACAGGACAATGAKCCAACACACCTCCAGGCTGTAAAGGGGCTATTTGACCAAGAAGGAGAGTGATGGAGTGCTGCATCAGATGACCTGGCCTCCAATCACCTGACCTCAACCAAATTGAGATGGTTTGGGATGAGTTGAATCGCAGAGTGAAGGAAAAGCAGCCAACAAGTGCACTCCTTCAAGGACTGTTGAAAAAGCATTTCCGGTGACACTGGTTTAGAGAATGTAGAACTGTCAACAAGGCAAAGGGTGGCTATTTTGATTAACACTGTTACTACATAGTTGATGTCTTTACTATTATTTTACAATGTAGAAAATAGTAAAAAATAAAAACCCTTGCTTGAGTAGGTGTCCAAACTTTTGACTGGTACTGTATATATAAAAAGCTTAGGCCTACCCCAGACAGGGAGAGCGCTTTGCCACGACGCCAACATTAATTTCTTCATCAGATAGGCTCTGTCTGCATAAGTGTTCACCTACTTAACCAAGTCTTGATTGCTTAATAAGTATTCACCCCCTTTGCTGTGACACCAGAGCTTATTTAGGGCGCAACCAATTGCCTTCAGAAGTCAAATAATTAGTTGAATGGAGTCCACCTGTGTGCAATTAGTGTCACATGATCTCATTAAAAACACCTGTTTGTTAGAGAACCTAATCAGCATGAAGATCAAAACAAGTCAGAAGTTCTGGAGAAGCACCAATCAGGGTCGGGTTCAAAAAAAAAGAAATATCCCAAACTTTGAACATCCCCCGGCACACCGTTAAATCCTCTATTTAAAAAATGGAAAGAATATGGCACAACCGCGACTCTGCCTAGAGAAGGCCCTGCACCAAAACTCAGTGACCGGGTAAGGAGGGCATTAGTCAGAGAAACAACCAAGAGGCCAATGGTAACTCTGAAGGAGCTGGAGAGATCCACAGCTGAGATGTGAAAAACTGTACATGGGACAACTATTACCTGGGCTTTTTGGAAGAGTGGTGAGAATTAAACCATTGCTGTAAAAAAAAATTTTTTGACAAAAGACATGTGGGAGACAGCAAACATGGAAAAAAGTTCTCTGGTCAAAGCCAAGACTGCTTATCGCCCTGAGAACACCATCCCCATGGTGAAGCGTGGTGGCAGCATCATGTTATGGGGATGCTTTTCATCAGCAGGGACTGGGACACTGATCAGGTTTGAGGGCAAGATGGATGGAGCCAAATCCAGGGTAATTCTAGAGGAAAACCTGTTTCAGCCTGCAAGAGGACTGGGGCGGAGGTTCCCCGTCCAGCAAGAGACCTGCGACTGGGGCGGAGGTTCCCCGTCCAGCAAGAGACCTGCGACTGGGGCAGAGGTTCACCTTCTAGCAGGACAATGACCCTAAACACACAACCAAAGCTACACTGGAGTATTTTAAAAACAACAACCTGAATGTCTTTGAATATCTCAGTCAATGCCCAAACCTCAATCCAATTGAGAATCTGACAAATTGCTGTTCACCAACAGTGCCCATCCAACTAGACCGAGCAATTTTGTTAAGAATGGACCAAATATTGCAGTATCCAGATGTGCAAACCTGATAGACTTACCGCTGTAATTGCTGCCAAAGGTGCTTCTACCAAGTATTGGGCACTAATGCAACCAACACTTTTTTTTAATTCACTTTGTGTCAAAAATAGTTGCACCTCCAAGGTTTTAAGTATATATTGTGTTAAAACCTGGAATTGAAACGGATTTAATTGGTATTTTTATCATTTAATTTACACAACAAAATGTGGAAAAGTCCAAGTGAGGTGAATACTTGTGTAAGTTTACAGGAGGCTAATTCATTAATTTTCAATTAGAATATTTTTTATACAGATGAGCATTATATTGTTAGATTATAGGAGTAAATCCAGTAGGCCTAAAACATTCTTCCTCAAGTTCACCTGTCAGTTGGCGGGCCGGTGCGCATTGCCTTTGTATCACAGGCCTGCAGAAAAATAGGCTAATGGCCACACCAAACCTTCAAACGCTTCTTACTGTTGATATTATCCTAATAAAATTAAGTCAAGCTATTGTTTATAGGGAAAATGAGTAGGATATTATGCTGTGTCAAACATAACATTACAGTTGGAACTTAATTTGGCCACAGAAAATGCATCAACAGAATGAAACAGAAGACTTGTGAATTGGTTTAAACCTGAACAGGCTATATTGCTGCAATTACCTTGGAAAGGCTAGTGACCCCCGTATCCAATAGGTTAATGAAAATGGACCTACAGAAAGCTGAGAATATCCTCTCCCCATCTGTGACAACACGATAGCGTTTCCCCCCCCCAGCAATTGGACATTTAAAATGTTATAAAATCAGAACATTTTTTTCCCCCTGTGAAAAGAGAGAGCGAGTGGCTGCTCAACACAGCAACAGGCGCCACCGAAACAGGTACAGGGGCATGCAGGCAGACACTTCTATTACATGAGGATACTTTACTGTTTGACCAAATCATGGTTTGAGCCTCCGACAAAACAAAATGACATTTTTAGTGCGGTGAATGAATGTGCAGCCCACACCGACGCGACACATTTTTATTTGACTCACAGCCAAGTCAAAGGGTCGCAAATTGCGACTAAAATGGTCACAGTCTGGAGCCCTGCCTTGTAGGCTTTTCATTGTAGGCATATGCTAACTTTTATTTTAATACTTCAAATTAAAAAAGGCCTCCATCTTCACGATCAACAGTAGCCTAGGCCAAGGCTCCTCTCTCGCGTTCTCTCTCAGCAGCTGGACACCCCTGGACAATTTGGCCGGGTACAATTTTATAGATCAGCTTTTCATTTATTTAAAAAAAAAAATCGCCCCAAAGCCGGCAGTTACCGGCTAACGGAAACCCAGTCCTACATAACACATGTAATATTCCGCTTGGTCTCTAGGCTGAATGATGTGACATAGTTAGTCCTACTTACATGAGGAAAGGAAGTAAAGAAGTAGTCCTACTCACCGAGACGGCCATCTTTCCCAGGATATCTTCAGGGATGGTCATGCCTTTTTCTATCACCTGCTTATAGAACTTATCCAGAGAGGTGTCCATCAGCTCCATACAGATCCACACATCACCCTGGGAACACAGGTACAACATGAGAAGGTCAGATTGGGGTGAGAGGTTAAGGGTTAAGGAGGTGGGGGGTACTGGGATGGAGAGAGGGGTAGTGGGAACGGAAAAAGGGGGCTATGGAGAGAGCGCTAGAGGGAAGGATTGGAAAAACAGAACCACATTCCAGACACACAGATTGGCTAACAGGAAGGAGCTTTTTCCAATGTGCTCCGCTGCAGATGGATATCCTGTGGAACGCTCTCTTCTCTTCAAGTGGTAGGTAACTACATCCGGCAATATTGGGAATTCTTTATTTGTTTATCTTGACTACAACATACACCGCTCTATCATCTGACATCTCTACATGAGGAAAAAGGGGTCATGGTACCTGTCTGTCTGGATGGCAGCCCAGTCCTACAGTACAATGTTGTGTGTAAATCAGAAAGTCTTATGTTCTACATGATCAAAAGTATGTGGACACCCGCTAGTTGAACATTTCATTCCAAAATCATGGGCATTAATATGGAGTTGGTCCCCACTTTGCTGCTATGACAGCCTCCACTCTTCTGGGAAGGCTTTCCACTAGATGTTGGAACATTGCTGCGGGTACTTGCTCCCATTCAGCCACAAGAGCAATATTGAGGTCGGGCACTGATGTTGGGCGATTAGGCCTGGCTTGCAGTCGGCGTTCCAATTCATCCCAAAGATGTTCGGTGGGGTTGAGGTCAGGGCTCTGTGCAGGCCAGTCAAGTTCTTCCACACCGATCTCGACAACCCATTTCAGTATGGACCTCACTTTGTGCATGGGGGCATTGTCATGCTGAAACAGGAAAGGGCCTTCCCCAAACTGTTGCCACAAAGTTGGAAGAACAGAATCGTCTAGAATGTCATTGTATGCTGTAGTGTTAAGCTTTCCCTTCACTGGAACTAAGGGGCCCAAACCATGAAAAACAGCCCCAGACCATTATTCCTCCTCCACCAAACTTTACATATGCATTGGGGCAGATAGCATTCTTCTGGCATCCACCAAACCCAGATTCGTCTGTTGGACTGCCAGATAGTAAAGCGTGATTCATCACACCAGAGAACGTATTTCCACTGCTCCAGAGTCCAATGGCGGCGAGCTTTACGCCACTACAGCCAATATTTGGCATCGCACGTGGTGATCTTAGGTTTGTGTGCGGCTGCTCTGCCATGGAAACCCATTTCATGAAGCTCTCGACGAACAGTTCTTGTGCGGGTGTTGCTTCCAGAGGTAGTTTGGAACTCGGTAGTGAGTGTTGCAAGCGACCCCGTTCTGTGAGCTTGTGTGGCCTACCACTTCGCAGTCGAGATGTTGTTGCTCCTAGACGTTTCCACTTCACAATAACAGCACTTACAGTTGACCGGGGCAGCTCTAGCAGTGCAGAAATTTGACGAACTGACTTGTTTTAAAGGTGGCATCCTATGATGGTGCCACGTTGAAAGTCAATGAGCTCTTCAGTACAGGCTGTTCTACTTCCAATGTTTGTCTATGGAGATCGCATGGCTAATGTGCTCGATTGTATACACCGGTCAGCAACAGGTATGGCTGAAATAGCAGAATCCACTCATTTGAATGGGTGTCCACATATTTTTGTATATAGTGTAGAAATGAAGAGGACTAAGTTACTTGCTAAATAACTGCCTCTCTGAACATACAGATACAGGCAAATATATAGGCACCCGTGCATGACTCACAATTACTTCTAAAATAAGTTGAAATTTTACAGTGTTCACATTTTGTTTGATATACAACTGATCAAAAGTGCAAAACCTTAATTTCAGTTAAGTCAAAAATGGTCGGGACTAAACTATTCAAAATTCAAATTAAATTTGGTGGAAGGCGAGTGATTCTTGGAAAGTATCATTTATCCTATTCTTTGTAAGTTGCAGGTGCCTACTGGGTAAAAAAAAATAACCAACTAGTTTTGAAAAATATAACTGTTGCACTCRACTGTAAAGTGTAAGGGTACCAATATGTTTGACAGCGTCGTTACAAGGCTCTGTCCTCCGACATCTCTGGAATGACACTGTAGGACGCCTATGTTCAACATAGTAATGAACAAGACCAGCAGTAGAGGAAACCAAAGAAGAGTAGCTGTTGTGACTAACAACTAATGGGGATCCAAATACACAAACAATACGCTACACCTAAAGATTGTCTATTGTAAAAGAGACTTAAAGACTACAAGACTTAAGTGTTATTATTTAATTGTCATTATTTTTATAAAGAAGCTGGCTACCTCTCTGAAGAGTGCGCCGTAGAAGGTGACTGTGTAGAAGCAGTCGACTGTCCTCATAGAGATGTCCAGGTCCATCAGCAGTCTCTTCTGTTCCTGGGTGTTCACTGTGGCACGGATCCTCTAGGGTGGGAGCGAAAGGACATCAAATCCATCCAGCCAACCTACTTATTACATCAACAGCTGTCACCATGGCCGTTTACACAGGCAGCACGATTCTGATCTCTTGCCCAATTGTTGGCGTAAGAGTTGATCTGATTGGTCAAAAGACCAAATAGTGGGGAAAAAGACCAGATTTGGCCTGCCTGTGTAAATAAAGCCAAAGTGCATAGCTATAGTAACATGACTAAGGCCGCGTTTACACATGCAGCCTAATTCTGATATTTTTCCACTAATTGGTCTTTTGACCTATCATATTAGCACTTTTGCCAATAACTAGGCAAAATATCAGAATTGGGCTGCCTGTGTAAACGTAGCCCTAGATCCCCTTAAAGAGAACACCAGTTACAGCATCAAATCTCGCATACCTTGACTGCCATGATCAGGCCACTGGGCATGTGCCTCATCTTGTCCACCACGCCGTACGCCCCTCTCCCCAGCTCGCCAATCTGCTCCAGGTCATCTGCCTTCACCACAAAGTTCTGCTCAGGACCGGCAGAGAGAGGGGAGAGAGACGTGTCACGCTCGACTGTGACAGATCAAACATGAAAGGGTGACACGTAATAAGGAAGAAAACAAATGTAACAAATTCTCCCTCCCTTGACGTAAATCACTGAACACAAATTGAGCAGGGTAAAAAGATGAGTCACTAGAGTTCCTTGTTTTTTTTACCCAATCCTCATCTGGTGAAAACAAAACAGTAACAGAGAGGGAAAAGCACTAAAGAAAAACTAGGTCTAATCTCCCAACAACAGTGTCATTCTGACCAGGAGGTTATTCCTCTTTGAGAGTGGCTCAGAGCTATGTCTTTGTTTAAGCAACTACTCCAACCAACAGCTTCTCATCAACAGGAAAGCATTGGACATTGTAAGGGGGCTGAGTCGAAAGACACTTTCGAAAATGACCCTTTTTCCCATCTAAACTACTGGTTCCAGTAAAGAATGGGAACTTCTGTCCTTTTCTCACTTCATACAACAACTAAATCAATGGTTTCCCCGACTTTGACTTCAGGCTAAATTATAAGAGGTGAAAAAAGCCAGCATCTTTACCAATGGAAAAGTCCACTTATTTGATAAGTTTAAAATAAGTATTTTTACTGCCCGTCAGGAAGTTAAACACATCCGTCTGCCTACAATCAGAAGTATTCACTCCGAGTCGTAATGTTTGCTAGGGCGTTATGTATACGGCTCACAGACCCTTAAATTGAGCCAAGCTTTCATCTTTCTGTATGCAGACCACAGAGAGGATCTTACTCAACCTAATGCTGCGTTCAGACCGAGGGAGGCAAAAACCGTCACACCAGTCGGCATAGTGGGACAAGAAAGAAGGTGACGGTAAAAGCAAGCCAGCCCGACAGCAAAGATTTTTTTTAATAACTAACCCAAGATCGATTGGAAACGACAGGCTCTGGTCTGAGCATATGAAGCATAGTGGGCAGAACAAGCAAGGAGGTGGGCAGAGCCAAGCACAAGCTAGTGAGATCCTATTGGCGCGTTCTAGCATTTATTTGCATATTTCCGTTAGGGAACGCCTACTCTGAAGTGCACGTGTGTATTAACTCAATTCGCCATTGCACTCCTTATAAACAACGCAATTTGTTTTACAACTTTGGCAAAGCGTTAAATATACAAAACACAGTCCACTCTGTTTGATACAATTATTATAGTTTTTAGAAACAGAAAACAGTATGGATACCAAAATGTTTCATCAAATGAGAAGATTTGCAGAATGTTGGCCAAAATCCAACAAATCCATCCTCTCCCACTGCCGTCCACTGGGCATCCTCTCATCACTATATTTGGTAGTGAGTGGAAACGCCAACCGAATGGGTCACATTTACACAGCCAGTGAAATATCTGTCTAATTGTTCCATCTGTCATGAAGGTATGCATTGTTATGGTGATTTCAGTAAACAAACAGCGCAAATCAACATCCGGTAGAAAACAACACTACGGCAGACGGTAAAAGCTGAAATATTTGAACTCTCCGCCAGCCTCAACGGCATTTACAGTCATACTCTCATTGAAAAACATTTGCCGTTTACCTCGTACCGTCTAATCACAGTATACATAAGGTTACAAACAACTAGACCCAGATGTTAAACCCGAAGTTTGTGCTTCAGTTTTAAATAAAGGTTTAGTCGAAGGAACAAAAACGTAGACGAAAGGTAAGAATGTGTTGAGAGTGTAAACTACACTGAACAGTTCAGTGAACATGAAGAAGAAGTGGTAAGTAGTACCTTCTCTCCAATGGTCACACAAGCTTTCGAATCCAAATCTCTTGGGGGTCTGTAAAGTAGTCAAACAGTTGTTAGGATAAAAAATAAAAAAATACGTTATGTACATAAAACTATATGCATGAATTCATTAAGATTTCAAAATGTTCTGGAGAAAGATGTAGATGTTAATGTAAGAAACAGTGTTCGTCTTGAGTTATCATCATCATCATCATCACATTGAAATTATGCTATTAACAATATTCACTGGCACATTGCCACCCCTCATAGCCTTGTTCCTCTCTCGGTTTCTTCCTATGTTTTGGCCTTTCTAGGGAGTTTTTCCCTAGCCACCGTGCTTCTACACCTGCATTGCTTGCTGTTTGGTGGTTTTAGGCTGGGTTTCTGTACAGCACTTTGAGATATCAGCTGATGTAAGAAGGGCTTTATAAATATATTTGATTGCTCCAAAGATAGCAGTTTGTGAACCACTTATCGGTGAACACGTCCAAAACGGAGGAAATGGAGCCGTCACTGACATCTTTAGGATCATCATGTTGATTAAGCAGCATCATATCCGTATTAATATGCCTCATAGTAAAACAGGATAACACTTTATATTAAAAAAGGGCAGGTTGCACAATATGTCCATAAATTTAACAATGTAGATTGGTGATATTCCATCTAAAAAAAAAAACTATTATTTGTATAAGTTTATAAAAATTTAATTACATGTATCATAAGCTCATACCAACCATAGATTGCAGCTTTGACGTCAAGAGCAGGGTACACGGTTTACGGTAGGCATGTTTGGTCTATTGGGGAAAAAATTGGACCGCTTGGGGCAGAATGGCTCAGGGAAAATCCCTTCAGCTTCAAGTCTCACTTCGTCCCAAAGAATTACGATAACTACCGACAGTGGAAGACTGGGTTCAACATGAATCTGAGGCCAGTAAAAAAAGGGGTTCTGTGCCCACAGTCAATATAGGCTCCAAGTCCACTGACACCACCTGTGTTACAGCACGATAGCGGGCGGCTTAGGTGATGGAGGCGACTCGGGTAAGTAGGCACTAGAGTGCCCAAAGAGTTTTGTAATTACACTAGTAACAACGTAATAATAAAATGGTAATAGAATTGTTGCATAGTAGGTAGGGGTGTAACGGTTCACCAAACCGTGGAATGTATTGCGGTTTTGGGGGGCACGGTTCGATTTGGTACAGTGGGGGAATAAAATGGCAACAGTTACTGTAGTTTTGGGGGGGTGATACAACAATATTTTTGGTCATGGAAAATATATTTCATTAGCGGTTTAGATGGTAAAATGATTCTCTACACTATACTAGTTTATTTTGTCACAAACTGAAATTAGGCAAACTATTAAGAGTTTTAGCAAACAGGAAATGGCGGAGCGATTTTGCAACTTTAATTTATGTGCCCAGCAAGATCCTTGCTTGGTTAGCGGTGCTTCTGTAGTACACATGTGATTGCAGAGTTTGCCGAACAAAATCACCACTGGATTGATGCAAATAATCATGATATCATTCTGCCAGATATACATAGTCTACTTTGTAGTTAACATTTAAACAAGACGTTTTTTGAGAAAACCTATTCTGGCAGATGGAAAGCCTGTCATTAGCATCATGCTGACGTCTACATAGTGGCGGACAAACAGGAAAACAAAGACAGACGCATTCCCACTACCAATGGGTCTTCAGGAAGTTGAAGGAAAATACAAATCACTGACGCATTTTATTAATATCTCTTATCATCTTAGGGAACATGTGTAAAGATGTAAATGTTTAGATGTAAATGTAAAGATGTAAATGTAAATGTTTAGATGTAAAGATGTAAAAGTTTAGATGTGAAGATGTAAAGATGTAAATGTTTAGATGTAAAGATGTAAAGATGTAAATGTGAAGATGTAAATGTTTAGATGTAAAGATGTAAAAGTTTAAGATGTAAAGATGTAAATGTGAAGATGTAATGTGAAGATGTAAAGATTGTAAATGTGGAGATGTAAAGATGTAAAGTGTTTAGATGTAAATGTTTAGATGTAAATGTTTAGATGTAAAGATGTAAAGTGTAAAGATGTAAAAGTTTAGATGTAAAGATGTAAAGTTGAGATGTAAAAGTGAGATGTAAAAGTTTAGATGTGAAGATGTAATTTTTAGATGTAAGATGTAAATGTAAAGATGTAAATGTAAAGATGTAAAAGTTTAGATGTAAAAGTTAGATGTAAAAGTTTAGATGTAAAGTTTAGATGTAAAAGTTTAGATGTAAAGATGTAAATGTGAAGATGTAAATGTTTAGATGTAAAGATGTAATGTTTAGATGTAAAGATGAAATGTGAAGATGTAAAAGTTTAGATTAAAGATGTAATGTTTAGATGTAAATATGTAAATGTTTAGATGTAAATGTTAGATGTAAAGATTTAATGTTTAGATGTAATGTTTAGATGTAAAGATGTAAATGTTTAGATGTAAAGATGTAAATGTTTAGATGTAAAGATGTAAATGTGAAGATGTAAAAGTTTAGATGTAAAGATGTAAATGTTTAGATGTAAATGTTTAGATTGAAATATGTATGTTTAGATGTAAAGATGTAAATGTTAGATGTAAATGTTAGATGTAAATAGTGAATGTTTAGAATGTAAGATGTAAATGTTTAGATGTAAATGTTTAGATGTAAAGATGTAAAGTGTAAATGTAAAGATGTAAATGTTTAGATGTAAATGTTTAGATGTAAAAGTTTAGATGTAATGTGAAGATGTAAATGTTTAGATGTAAGATGTAATGTTTGATGTAAGATGTAAAGGTAAAGATGTAAATGTTAGATGTAAAGATGTAAATGTTTAGATGTAAATGTTTAGATGTAAAGATGTAAATGTTAGATGTAAATGTGAAGATGTAAATGTTTAGATGTAAAGAATGTAAATGTTTAGATGTAAAGATGTAAATGTTTAGATGTAAATGTTTAGATGTAAAAGTTTAAGATGTAAAAGTTTAAATGTGAAGATGTAAATTGTTTAGATGTGAAGATGTAATGTTTAGATGTAAATGTTTAGATGTAAAGACGTAAATGTTTAGATGTAAAGATGGAAATGTAAAGATGTAAATGTTTAGATGTAAAGATGGAAATGTAAAGATGGAAATGTTTAGATGTAAAGATGGAAATGTTTAGATGTAAAAGTTTAGATGTAAAGATGTAAAAGTTTAGATGTAAAAGTTTATAGATGTAAAGATGTAAAAGTTTAGATGTCAATGTGAAGATGTAAATGTTTAGATGTAAAGAAGATATTGAAGAGTGAAAGTCTTACGTAGCAGCAGCAGCAGGAGGCTGCTCAAACACTTCCTTGGAGAGCTTGAGCCCAGGCTTCCTCTTACCTGACAGGAGAGAAATAACAACAGTGAACAGTTGGTAGAATACAATTATACAAGTTGAAGAAAGCAATTCACGTTCAACAAAGTTAGAAAGGCAGTTTGGATGATCTGATTTGTAAAAGTGGAGTTTCTTCCTGAGTTTTTAAAATGTTACTTCTAGTCATCTCAGATGTCTCATCCTGCAGTGCATCTCCACTGCTGTAGGGTCCAGGGCCTGAGTCCAGCAGCCCACAGCCATTCAGACACTTACGGTTGGATGCGGTGAGTAACTCCAGAACCTAATTGAATGTAACACGCCGCTGCGATTGCGAGCAGCGAGAGGAGATATGTCTGTAGCGTTGGAGCCACGTGAGTTAGAGCTCTCTACATCTGGGAGGTACTGCGCTGAACCAGTGGAAGGTTCAATGGCTCCGTGCCACGGTAACAGGGCGTTACGGACACTCCTGAGGGTGTGAGTGACAGGTTGCCGTCGCCGACAAAGAGTGTGTGTGGTTCATCAGAGCATCTGGTGCTTCATCAGAGCATCTGGTGCTTCCACACACAGACCTGGGTTCAAGTACTATTTCAAAATCCTGTCATGTACTTTAGCTGTGCTTGATAGAGCTTGCCTGTTGCAACAGAACCAATAGAAAATCCCACAAGTGGAAACCACACCCACCTGGTACTCCAGGCAGACTAAAGCAAACGCTCAATATATTCTGAAATATCTCAAATAGTATTTTTAATCCTCACACAGCAGAGCTACACAGACACGCCCACACTTTAAAAGATCTATGTACTTACTAGGTGACGTCCACCACCTGGCTATGGGCGGTGGTGGCGTCACCTAGTAAGTACATAGATCTTTAAAGTGGAGGGAGTATGCTTGTGCTTCCTCCCAGGAGGAGGGAGGAAGCATATTGCCTATTGTTTTTTTTTGTTGGCTTGATCGGAATGTCTGGGAGCGTGAGGAACTGTTTCAAGTAACTGAACATACCGTAGGTATTTGTGAGAATGCTATGCACATCGCACGCACACACACACCCAGCAGTACTTGATGGTTAACATACCTGACAATGCAACGTCTGTGCTATGATCTACTGCAGTTCTAGTAAGCCATGATAAAGATACTCAGTCAATGAACTCACTCAACTAGAATTATTCACATTTTTAAGACATTTTTTATATATTTTCTATTTGGTATTTTATTAGGATCCCCATTAAATGGAAAACATTAATTCCGTCACAAAAAAAAAAAAGAACATACTGATCGAAACCTCACAAGCACAGACAAGCGTGCCACCACCATCTCCCTGCGTCGCTGTACTGTCACCGTGGCTTCTCAATGCATGCCTCAGGATTTCCACTTTCCAAAGCAGCTTTGTTGCACCAAAATGTCACTTTGGMCCTCTCCCACACGTATTAACACAGACAACAATAGCATCTGCAAACCGACACTAGTCTTCTAATAGGCCTAAGCCTATGACTGTTTGAATGGACATGAACCAAACCAAACCACAAAGGAGTTCTACTCTACCAACTGAAGGTTTCAGAATGTAAAAATAGGAGCTCGCAGCTCCATTCGACACCCGGAGTGTATTCAGTGATGTAGAACATTTTATATTATTTTTATTTCTAGAGCTGACAAACAATGCTTTCAACTGAATGCTTAGCAATGTTACATCCTCTTGGACAAGCGCTTAGCGCTTCCCACTGCTCCCTCAAAATAGTGCTGTGACATTTTTATTTATTTAACTAGGCAAGTCAGTTAAGAAAAAAAAATCTTATTTTCAATGAAAGCCTACCGGGGAACAGTGGGTTAACTGCCTAGTTCAGGGAAAGAACGACAGATTTATACCTTGTCAGCTCGGGGATTCGATCTTTCAACCTTTCGGTTACTAGTCCAACCACTAGGCTACCTGCCGCACATTTCCAAGGCTTTGCCAAAATATAGAACTGAGTGAGTGGTTATGAGTGGTTATTAACATGACTGAGCACCAGGCACCACATTCATCAAGCTTTTTCCATGACTAGTCTATGCATGTCAATGCCAGGCAGGCTGGCGAGGGACTCTCTCTCCAGTTCATTACAAGGACTTTGCCAAAACAAAGAACTGGTTAAGCACCACCAAGCTTTCTCCATGAATATGCATGCCATTCTGCCAGGCTGGCAGGGTATGCTACAGGCAAGGCTCTCTAACTGTTTCATTACCAACACTTTGCCAAAATGAAGAAATCGGTGAGTGGCCATGGCTGAGTACCAGCTTCCCCAGGCTATCTCCATGACTATGCATGCCATGCTGCTAAGGCTGACAGGGGATTCAGCAAAACTCCACGGTCCTCAGCCTCCAAGTCTCTGGCTCGATGGAACAAGACGCGGCACGCTCTGCGAAGACAACAGCTTCCATCTCCAGTCCACAGACACAGCCCCCTGAGATCCCTGCTGCATGCACGTCACACACCGACTTAACATCTTACCGATACTGTCGGCTATACATTCATTTCACATTTGCACGAATGAGAGTTGGGAGACATGTAAGCAAAGGGCAGCAACTCATAATGGTAGAAAGASACAGTCATGCACTGAGCTGCATGACAAATAATTACCTTTTCATTCACTCACACAGTCACGCAACATGTTGAAAAGTGGTTGGATCAGACACAGGTTAATTTCCAAATGGCACCCAATTCCATATAGAATCCACTACTTTTGACCAGAGCCCTAGAAAGAGAATAGGGCACCATTTCTAATGCAGACTTTGGAAGATTTCTCCAGAAAGGAAAATCACAAGGGACAGAACCTGCGGCTGAACAAAAAAGAGACCCGTGAGAAAACAAGTTTTGATTAAGTCATCAAAATAAAATAAAAAGTGCTGAAAACATATTGGCTCACCTTTTACAGCTGAGCTGACTTGCGCAAAAATAATATTGCGATATCGTCCAAAATAATATTGCGATAGGCCTATTTTGTCATAAATAAATATCCTGATATGTAACGGATATATATTTGTTCCACTAATCAATAAATGATATAATTTACAGTGTACAGGGCAGGAATAAGCTAAAACYCTGCATTGTCTGTCCTGAGCCAATAGAATATTTTCATCTCAAAAACATGTCTTCTTCAACAGGCCTTCCTKACATTACAATTCTTGTGTCATATATTTTCACAACTGTGAGAGGAAATTATTGCAAGCTATGCAAATACAGTCGCTGTTTTTAGTTATTCCGTATTATCTTGCACAATTTCATATCAAAATATACAAAGTCTCCCCCCTTTAGGCTTTTTCCTCGCTGATCTCAGCATTCGATGTAGCTTTGTTTTGCAATGCAACCTAATTAAAAGTAGTATATCATTCCCAGTGATTTGCAGCACATGGGCTGAATACAAGTATGTTGTGAGATGCCAGCAAGAGGTCACTGGGGAGAAGCTCTCTCTCTCTCTCTCTCGCTCTCTCTCTCTCTCAAAGATTTAGCGTCAGGGGTGAAGATGGCAAAACTAAAATACCAGCGAGAAGTACTGAAGCCAAAGAAAAGACAATTGAAGGAGTCTTTGCCCTGCCGTCTTTGCCTCACCTAATGTTAACTTGAAATACCACCAACCAAGCAGGTCTTGTAATTGGTTTCCTTCAGCATGTAACGAAGCCAGGGGAAACATGTCCTGTCAGAGACGGCATGCTAACAACCAGGAGACTATGCCAGAGCGATCTGTGCTGAAACCAAGGCGGCCTCAGAGTGAATGCTTTGAGCACTGTGAATCTGGAGCAAAAGCTATAGTGTGAGAGTGCAGCCAGACAGGCCCATGCCCATGCCCAGCCAGGACCAGCCAGGCTGATAATAAACCCAGGGAGGCATTCAAAGCAGGCGGAACCAACCAACCCGCTCATTCTCACTCTTCCAAACCCACACACACACGCATGCCGGGAATTCCAACAATCCCAAAAGTCCCTCAATGGAATTACACAGACCCAGAGGAAGAAAGATGAATCAGACATCCGCGAGAGGGATGGCAGGAAGGCGAGAGGGAGTGAGGGAACGAGAGATGGGGGTGCGGGGGGCAGCCATGGAGTGGAAAAGAGAGACAGGGCCAGGGCAAAGAAATGGAGACAGAGAGATGGGATGAAAATAACTCTTCTTGAGCCTGCGGCTGTTATGCCACTTCTGACCGTCCTGGCAGTCTGAGATACCATACACTTTCAAAGATGTCAGATACATATGGATCCATTAGGTTACAGCTGTTATATTACGAAGCTCTATTGGGAACCATGTCTTCACCAGCAGATCACATGGCYATACACTTCCTACACGGCCGGGGTTGACTTAAACGATACTGACGGCAGTGCTCTGCGTGCTGAGGGTATCAGCTCCAGGTCACGGCAGAGCACAGTCCTGCCTAAGTAGCGGTTAACTAGGTCGGCAGCTAACTTCACCTCCATGACTATAACATGAGATCACTGCTCAACTATGGGGATATGCGATCTTCAGATCCTATTTAGTACACCTGGTTTTAGACCACATCTGCAAGAGTACGAAGAATGGGCCAAGGCAATAGTAAGATCAAGTGGATAAATTATCAATTAAGGGAAGCACCACCGTAACAGTTGTTGGCCTGGTAGCAGCCTAACATGAGCTAGCATTATTTAGGATTCCAAGCGTTACAGCCTGCTAACTCTTCCCATAGCATATTGTCACAGGATGTAGCCTACTAGGCAGGTTGAGTTGGCCAGGCTTCAGCAGGATGTAGGCCTACCAGGCAGGTTGAGTTGGCCAGGCTTCAGCAGGATCTAGGCCTACCGGCCTGGTTGAGTTGGCCAGGCTTCAGCAGGATCTAGGCCTACCGGCCTGGTTGAGTTGGCCAGGCTTCAGCAGGATTAGGCCTACCGGCCTGGTTGGTTGGCCAGGCTTCAGCAGGATGTAGGCCTACCGGCCTGGTTGGTTGGCCAGGCTTCAGCAGGATGTAAACGCCTTACCGGCCTGGTTTTGTTGGCCAGGCTTCAGTAGGATGTAGGCCCTACTGGCCTGGTTAAATTGGCTGGATGTGAGAGGCTAGGGTGTTACAGTCCAGAAAGAAAATAAATTCATCCCCAAGATTAGTTGACACAATCTGTGGAACTGCAAGGCCATTTCATTCCAGTTACTTACAGTTGAAGTTGGAAGTTTACATAGACTTTAGGTTGGAGTCATTAAAACTTGTTTTTCAACCACTCCACAAATCATTCCCAGAACAACAGCAAACGACCTTGTGAAGATGCTGGAGGAAACAGGTAGGAAAGTATCTATATCCACAGTAAAACMAATCCTATAAATTCGACATAACCTGAAACGCCGCTCAGCAAGGAAGAAGCCACTGCTCCAAAGCCTCCAGAAAAAAAGCCTGACTACGGTTTGCAACTGCACATGGGGACAAAGATCGTACTTTTTGGAGAAATGTCCTCTGGTGTGATGAGACAAAAATAGAACTGTTTGGCCATAATGACCATCGTTATGTTTGGAGGAAAAATGGGGAGGCTTGCAAGCCGAAGAACACCATCCCAACCGTGAAGCACGGGGGTGGCAGCATCATGTTGTGGGGGTGCTTTGCTGCAGGAGGGACTGGTGCACTTCACAAAATAGATGGCATCATGAGGCAGGAAAATTATGTGYATATATRGAAGCAACATCTCAAGACGTCAGTCAGGAAGATAAAGCTTGGTTGCAAATGGGTCTTCCAAATGYACAATGACCTCCAAGCATACTTACAAAGTTGTAGCAAAATGGCTTAATGACAACAAAGTCAAGSTATTGGAGWGGCCATCACAAAGCCCTGACCTCAATCCTTTTGAACATATGTGGGCAGAACTGAAAAAGCGTGTGTGAGCAAGGAGGCCTACAAACCTGACTCAGTTACACTAGCTCTGTGGGAACTTATTGTGGGAAGCTTGTGGAAGGCTACCCCAAACGTTTGATCCAAGTTATAAACAATTTAAATGCTACCAAATATTTAAATGCTACCAAATTGAGTGTATGTAAACTTCTGACCCACTGGAAATGTGATGAAAGAAATTAAAGCTGAAATAAATCTCTACTATTATTCTGACATTTCACATTCTTAAATAAAGTGGTGATCCTAACTGACCTAAGACGGGGAATTTTTACTAMGATTAAATGTCAGGAATTGTGAAAAACTGAGTTTAAATGTTTTTGGATAAGGTGTATGTAAACTTCCGACTGCAACTGTATATGGTTCCAAGTGGACCAGGTGACGTCCTGTATTATTCAACAATACACCCACACACACCACAAGTGGCTGGAGTCGAGAGAGAGATGTTTACGTAGCACATGGGGATGTGTGAAACGAACTCCTGAACCTATAGTGTCCCCACCTGCGGCAGCGAATAGTTTGCTTTTTGCGTGGCGCCAACTGGTAAGACGTTTCAGGAGGGCGGTCATAGGTGCTAGGAAGMCAGAAATCCTGGGTTTGAGCCTCGGTMTGAGCKGAAACAGGAAGTCGCAGTACTCGCTAAGGACATCCATTACATTTATAAAACCCTAACAGGTGTGTTGTTAACATGCGAGTTAGCACACCATCTCTCTTTAGCTGGGTTTCACATAATTAAAAGCACTTCCTATTCAAATTCAGGAACTTTTCCCAATCACCACTTAAAAACGTGCATCAAAATGTCTTGTCTATTTACCTCCAGACAGCTTGTCTGGCCCACATCCAGAGTAATGTCCCACATCCAGAGTAATGTCATAGCATCCCAAATGGCACCCTATTCCCTATTTAGTGCACATATTTCCCCTACGTAGTGCACTATGTAGGAAATAGGGTTACTGTGGGATAGCATGCGATGAGATGTACTCTCTCGGTGGTAACCGGAGAGCAGTAATTTGCAGGTCGGCAAGCTTTCCTTTCCTCAGTGTGCTAGCTGGGGGGTTTTAAGAGACAGCACTTTATTGGTCAATTGCACACACAAGGTCCAACTGGTAATCAGGCAGGGGGCAGCTAAGTGCACTGCCACCCGAATGCTTTAATATCAAAACACCTTTGATCCAGCCATGATGACAATGGCTGGGTCTATTTATTGCATCCAGCAGAGCCGGGGAGACAACGTTCACCCTGTATCTTGATAGGCTGGGTTTAAACAGGCGGGCCAATTCTGATCTTTTAACACACTTTGACCAATCAGATCAGCTCTTGCCAATAAATGGGGCAAAAGATCCAAATTGGGATGCATGTGTAAACGCAGCCATAGTGGAACCAAGAAATGTTGTTTCAGACACATGACATTGATTTACTAAAACATACATTAACTCTACAGCCCTTCAGACACACCAAATCAATTTTCCTAAAACGGCCCTTCAAGAAATTAAAAGGTTAAATAAAAAAAGAATTGTAGGATTATAGTTGCAGGGAGGGAGGTTATGCCAGGAGAAATGCCATGTAGAGAAAGGAGCTGATTGCTTATTCAGGAAGCCTGATGAGGTTTCAAGATGAATGTTAGGATTCAGCTGTGATGCATTGATTGTATTATTTTGACAAGCAGTAAAGCTCAGCTACAGAGTAGATGCAGACTTCTTCCCCTTCCCCTTTGAGATCAGGAAGAGAGAAAACACTGCTGGAGACCTGCTGTGATCGCATTCACCGCAGGGTGGCTGGCTCCAGGCAAGATGAATGAAGATGAGACTAGATTTATGCTCCTATCAGAGAGCTCCAGCAAAGAGAGAGGGTCACAGAGAGCTCGAGGCTCGTGAAGATGCATGTGTCATGTTAACCCTGTGGAGCCATCTACTGTCTTGTCTTGCAGTCTGACTAAGTTGTACTTTGTGTTGACATTTATTTGCCAACCACTGTCCTGGCGCATCAAGCTTTATCCTGCACAGAGGACTTGGTGTGGTGGTCTCCGGCAATTCCACGATAACGGAATTGAGCTTTGATGGAATTTTTTTTCTTTCTTATTTTTTTTTACATTCAAATGCATGTCAAACAAAAAACCATTGATTTGAAAGTTTAACAAACCATACAACTCTATGCACAAGGAATACTTAACAATTTCCACTGAAAATGTTACAAAAAACGATTTTAGTGGAAGAAATATGKAYATGCAAACTTTGGTAACGAAAATACAGTAAAATCCCCCTCAGGTTTACGCGACCACGTTTTCCAAAAACTGCTAAATATCTGCTACGAATTAAGATGAAAAAAATGTCTGCAGAAAGAATGGGGTGTCAGCTATGACACCTCGAGTTAGAAAAAAATCTATTTTGGWTATTYAACTACAGTATGTGAAGTGGATTTACACCCGGTAACGGAATTACCGTACCGGAATTACATCACGGGTCCSTGATCTGTTAAGAATATGAATGTCATTCTCCTCATGTTTCACAAGTTTGGACATCACGGTAAAGCAGAGTAGAGTTCAGTACAGTAAAGTAGAGTATAGTTCAGTACATGCCCTCTTGCAGACAGTGTTATTATGTTGGAATTTGAGTAGGCATTTCTATTCCTGCTGCTTACATCTTGATTTTGCAACTGTGTAAGTTGTTACTGTACTAGAGAGCATGATGCACGCCGAAGAGTGAATCAATGTGCTAAACATGCAAGACGCCGGCCCGAACAGCAACAAGATTCTTAGCAACGGTTACAGAAACGTTTTACTTGCTATGACTGTGAAATGTGATTCTTTATCTACCTTAGTTGAATGCTCCGACTAAGTCCCTTTGGATAAGAGTGTCTGCTGAACTGCTTAAATGTAAATGCATATGTGAAAATGAACATACCAAAATAAAACTGCAAAGCACAGCAGGTATTATTATTGGCCTTGCTTCAGGGTGGAGCTCATTAGCATAATACTCAGCATGCATTGCAATTGTTCATTTTCAACATACGCATTTAGAATACACTCTTATCAGACCATAGCGCAATCAAACTTCTGATACCAATGCAGGTTGAAAGGGGGCCCCAAAAAAAAAAAATGGTACAGAAGAAAGATTTTGAAAATACAAATTAAAGCCCTCGAAAGTATCTTATTGCAAAATACATTGGATTGTAGTTCTGTCCAGTGTAATACAAATTACAAAATACTCAGAACTAATGAAATACATACAGTGTCTTTAGAAAGTATTCAAAGTGGAATTATYTTTTTAGAAATGTTTACAAATGTATGAAAAAAATGAAATGCTGAAATGTCTTTAGTCAAAGTGTTATGTTTGGGACAAATCTAACACATTCCTGTGTACCACTCTCCATATTTTCAAGCATAGTGGTGGCTGATTCATGTCATTGGTATGCTTGTAATCGTCAAGTACTGGAGAGTTTTTCAGGATAATTTTTTTTTATGGAATGGAGCTAAGCACAGGCAAACTCCTAGAGGAAAATCTGGTTCAGTCTTCTTTCCACCAGACACTGGGAGATTAATTCACCTTTCAGCAGGACAATAATCTAAAACGCAAGGCCAAATCTACACTGGACTTGTTTACCAAGAAGACAGTGAATGTTCCTGATTGGCCGAGTTACAGTTTTGACTTAAATCTACGGAAAGACCTGAAAATGGTTGTCTAGCAATGATCAATAAACAATTTTACAGAACTTGAGGAATATTTTAAAGGATAAATGGGAAAATGTTGCACAATCCAGGTTTGGAACGCTCTGAGAGACTTACCCAGAAACACTCAAAGCTGCAATCGCTACCAAAGATGGTTCTACAAGTTTTAATGTCACAAGTACAGTGAAATGCCTTTCTAGCAAAAAAAAAGTACTGATTCAGGGTTGTGAACGCTTATGTAAATGATACATTTCTGTGTTTACATTTAACAAATGTGCAAACATTTCTAAAAAAATATATATATTTTTTTTTTATTATGGGGCATGGTGTGTAGATGGGTGAGAGAAAAAATTAATATTTAATAAATTTTCAATTCAAGCTGTAAGACAACAATTTGTGGAATAAGTCTAGGGGTATAAATACCTTATGAAGGCACTGTATTTCAAATATATGTAACAAATCATTTCCATCTCTGCACACACACACACACACACACACACACACACACACTTAGTGGATCATCAGCTAACAATGCAGTGAACAATCCTGCTGTTATTGCAGCAGAAAGCCACTATAGGCTTGGAACCGGACCAACAATAGGCCCGTCGAAACAGCAAATTTACTATCTGTGCAGCTGAAAACGATGCAGGGTCTATTTGCATGACAAATGGGGTGTTTGTGCAGGCCAGGCTGGGGCAAGAGGGTCGGCTGAGGCTGGGCTACAGTGGCAGACAACAGGGACACACACAGAGGGCCACTGGCTGGCTGACTTMCTGCCATCACCATCACCAGTGCCACAGCACAGTACAACAGACAATGATGAAAGCACAACGGTCCGTCTCTAGGCCAAACTGCTTTTTTTCTCCTTGCTTTTTTTAAAGACTCACAGCATCATTTACTCCCTAGTCCCTACTGACATGACAGGACAGTAATTACAGAAACACACGTTGTAATAGATGTGTCTGGTAGCCCACCCCTTTTGTAAACCCTTCCTATCCGAGGCCTGACACTTGCACTTATCTTGCACAAGAATTAGAGCAGGAGCCAGTATCATTTGCAGAATATCTAAATTCTTGATAAATTCTTTGGCATTTGCCATCACAGCATTGTATTTTATTTATTTCCAGAGTCCTTACTAAAGGAAAGAACATATGTATCTGTAAGCTCACACTACAACGTCTGGTGTTAAGCATCTCTAACAATGGAAATATTCAATGGAAACATTCAATGGAAACCGTTTTGCAGGCATTTTATTTTGCACAGATTAAACAAAAAAGTGTGAATACAGTGTTCCGTCTTAATATCACATAAAAGTCCCAAACCAGCCGAGTCCATAAATTAAAATCTGGCTTTGTATTAACCACATAGAAAGCGTCCGCCTAAACATTAGCTGCAAAGCCAGTGTGAGTGTGTGGGGGGGGTTGACATTTCACCTGTATTGACAGAAGCCCACAGGTAAAGGTAAACATTGCTGCCAATCAGGGGCGAGCCACTAGCTGGTCATATCCTGCACAGCCAGCCAGAGTGTGTGCTGTGCTCTGTATTGCAGGTGTAGAAAGCAGTGCGTGGTAGTGATTCTGGATGGCCAGATAGCTAGAAACAAAGACAAGAAGCTACTATGGTGGGGGTCCGTAGGTGGCTTGTTTCAGCTAGCTGTATTTTGAAGTGTTTTGATTCATACCAAGCCTGACAATATGGGAAAAAATTCAATAGCTAAGCAACTAATACCTGTAATGATGTAATTCAGCGACAACAAGTGCTTATTGTGCAAATGTATTTAAGTTTTCAAGAAACATCGGAGACTAAATATACTTTATATGTTGTCAATAATCCCATGATTCTAAGCCAACCCTGTCCGTTTTGCGCCGAAGTTGCGCTCGCATCGGCTTTGTTGCTAAACACACCGTCATGTGTACATTCACGTGTGTGTGTGTTTGGTGGGGGGGGGGGGGGGGGATTACAGACAAAACATTTACTTCAACAAAACAGGTGTGTAACCTGTTAGTTACGCAATAATCTAACCTGAACCTCGGACTGTGAAAACCAACCATCTGCAATTGGAGAGCCCATACTAGACGACCTCACAACAAAGTAGTTGGGTTACGTTCCAAATGACACCCTATTCCCTATGTAGTGCACTACTTTAGACCAGCACCCATTGGGCTTAGGTCAAAAGTAGTGCACTATTCAGGGAATATGGGTGTCATTTGGGACACATACGATAATAGCCTTCCTGGCTATGCAAATCATACACATGTTTCCCCTTGATGATCTGTTAAAATAGATGTTTGCCTTGGTCTTAGGAATGCAGTAGGGTCCACTAAGTGCAGAGGCCTGCAGCTATGGGACATGTGCATCCTTTACATCACTCCATGGAGGGCTGAGTGTCTGCGGATTTTCACTTCTCCCTTTGTTCTTCATTGATCAGGCCACTGATTGGTTAAGAACTCCACTGTCTAGGTCTTTTTAAAAAATGGACACAAGTGGAAAGGAATCAACCAATGAATGAGTTTAGATGGATAGGAGTAACAGGACAATTAGGCCTATGTTGTGAAAACGATGAAAATACTCTCTGAAAATATTCATCAATATTCAAAACTCCTTCCATGGAGGTACGAAACGAGTGACTTCTGGTTTTTGTCAATGTGTGTCCAATTAAGACCAAGACAACCAGGTGAGGGGAGTTTCTAATTGATCAGAGATCTTAATTTATTAATTAATCAAGCACACAACAGAGATCAATAGCAACACATTCCAGAGGGTTATAGAGATTGTCTCTAGGTCTAGTCTTCTTGTACAGTGGTCCACCTCAAGAGAAACTGTTAAGCAAGAAACAAATGAGAATCTCACTGCCGATACACACTTAATACAGTGGCAAGCTGTTCTTTCTCTTGCTAGAACAGAAGCTGTACGTGGTGCGTGCCGACCCGGTAGCGACAAACCTACTGATTATACTTGTAGAATCGCAATGCTCATCGGTAGCCAACAACCTGACTTTGAGCCAATTAGAGGGCACGAACCCCCCCACATGGGGGAGCCAAAAAAAAGGAAAAAGAGGGCATTTTCTCCGTACATCCATAGATGAGCCAGTCAGACTTCATATGCAATGTGGGCTATGGGATGGTAGCTAGCTTAGTGCAGAGACGCAATGCACTGAATACTTCCTCCAAGCTAGCTAACCACTGTAGCAGGTATTGACATTATAATTAAATCACAATGGATTAGCTAGCTTCCATGTAACAGCTGCCGAGTTAGTGCAGTGTCCTTAGCTAGCTATGTAGTGCTAGCTAGCGAATGTGCTAACGGTAGCGAGCTAAACATTTGACTATGGGCTGGACTGGCAGTATTATGGAGAGGGAATTAAATTGTTTCTCGTCATCTTGCTAGGTAGTTATACAGCTGTGGCCATCTGGCTAGTATCAACAAGGGTTTTCTACAAAATAGCAACATTAGAGCAGATAGCTTGGAATCTAGACCAAAAGCAAGACGCACAGCTATGCATTGCCAAAAAAATAAAATAATAATACTCTGCCACCTTCTGCTTAGTAGAATTTTAACAAGGCTGAGTGACTGACAACTTCCCAGGTCTTTGCTGTGTGAACACAAAAAGAGATTGACTGCAGGCACTCTGCACAGGTACTAAGTACTGTCAGCAGGTAACCGTTTGGCAATCCTACCTGTGTCGGAGCTTTTACTTAGTGAATGTGGCAGGGATGTTTTGCTTGGAGACTCGTGTTTTAATAGCCTACTGCCCTGTTTCTTTAACTGTTCACCTCAGTACAGTAGACTTACATACAGCAAATCTATATTTAGCTATTTTGCTTTTTAAAAATAGGTCTATAGGCGTCCCAATAATTTCCATTATGCACCACTAACAGTGAAAATAAAACTGAATTTAATACAATTGTCAGAAGAACTTCAGTGTGATTATCCTGAGCAGTTTGAACTGAACTTAACCAATTGAAAGCTGCATGTCACGTTGTAATCGTGTCCCCTGACTCCCCGTTTACAACGCACGTACTTTAATAGCAAGGTTTACAGTTACGCAGTTAATCGATGCACTGCAATAAATGCATTCGATTCATTACCTTGTAAAGGCAACATCTCGTCGAAATGTGCATGTGATCGTACATGCTTTATATAAAAGGCGTTGCAATATGTCTGCAGGGAGTTGCTGACTATGTGACAGCTTTGATTAGGTTATAATATCCCTGGTACAAGAGGACTGTAAATAACATCAACATGAGCAAAAAGCATCTAGCTATTATATGCTGAGAGTAGACAGACAGACAGCATCGTTTTACCAGGAACTCTGCAAAGGGGAAGATCTAAACAGGAAATGCAACTGACCCTTTTACCGCATAAACTTTAACATGCATTGACGATATTCAACCTGCAGCAATGCACATTGCAGACAATGCATAACTAATTGCATTTCAGTCGTTTTGCACAGATCGCATGTAATATAGTCTTACCTCCCTTTGGCTGAGACATTTCCCCTTTGCTTTGATGGGGGGGAGGGGATGCACTAGAGACTTTGCCTTCCTTCTCACTCCCTCCCTCCATCGCCCTCGCACCGAAGCTTGCTTCAGCGGCTTGCTTTGCAACAAGGATGCGGAATACAAGCCGCGATCTTCATGCACTTGGAGCCTTTTTGCGTCTGAACCGTGTGTGTCCGTGCAAAGAGCAATATTACAATTGCACACCTTGCAAAACGGTCAGGAAACGGGTCGTTTTGCAATGGCACTGCAAATAATTCTTAGCGGCACTTACATAATGGGCCACGGCTGGCAGCTGAAAGCGCCTAACTTGGATCAGACAGTGAGTGGCATTGGCCTATATTACGAACGTTCTTCCTGCTTGGGCGTAAAGGATGGTGGGAGCTGTAGTCCATACTGTAGTTATGCGTACTGTATTACAGTATTGTATTACTTTATTACAGTATGTGAGTACGGCTATGTGTGATAAATGATCCGCATGTTTTCTTGTAGGCTAAATACAAAATATTAATTTCAAGTGTATTATGATTTACATGAAATGAAACTTGAAGTTCCACTTTTGTTTGCACTCTTATGCCGACATAATCAATAACAATAGGCATAGGCTACTTGTAATACATCACTCTTAAATATTGGAAACAAACACACAGTCAATCTGTCCCGGAATAACTTTGCTTTATTGAATGGTACCGCAAGCAAGAGATATCATCAACGGTAATGTCAATGAAGAGGAAGCCATTTTTTAACAACCTCCTCCTTGGTAAACAGCTTGAGAATAATACCAACAACAAAAAAAACTACGTTAATCTTTAGTAAGATAATATTAGTTATCTATTATTAATAAAAAAGCAAAATGGCAATGAATCTAATCACGATATGTATAACCTTTGTGTTATTTCTTATGCAAATGAACTAAATACATTCAATCAATTTCGCTTTCAACATGGTTTCTAGTAGTTTGGTTTGTATGCCTGGGTATGCTACATGGGTGTGATGAGGGACCCTTTGACATGGTTTCTAGTACTTTGGTTTGTATGCCTGGGTATTGCTACATGGAGTGTTATTTGAGGACCCTTTTGACATGGTTTCTTAGTACTTTGGTGTATGCCTGGGTATGCTACATGGGTGTGATGAGGGACCCTTTGACATGGTTTCTAGTACTTTGGTTGTTATGCCTGGGTATGCTACATGGGTGTGATGAGGGACCCTTTGACATGGTTTCTAGTACTTTGGTTTGTATGCCTGGGTATGCTACATGGGTGTGATAGGGACCCTTTGACATGGTTTTTAGTACTTTGGTTTGTATGCCTGGGTATGCTACATGGGTGTGATGAGGGACCCTTTGACATGGTTTTAGTACTTTGGTTTCGTATGCCTGGGTATGCTACATGGGTGTGATGAGGGACCCTTTGACATGGTTTCTAGTACTTTGGTTTGTATGCCTGGGTATGCTCTATGGTGTGATGAGGACCCTTTGACATGGTTTCTAGTACTTTGGTTTGTATGCCTGGGTATGCTACATGGGTGTGATGAGGACCTTTTGACATGGTTTCTAGTAGTTTGGTTTGTATGCCTGGGTATGCTACATGGGTGTGATGAGGGAGTTATAATAGCACAGAGAAATAGCGTTTAAAACATCGCTAAAGCAAAGCTTGTAAGACATATTGATCTTGAATATACATACTGTACCAAATGTTATCAAACAGGTATGGTCTGCTATCCATACATTGCAGACATGCTGGCTGGCTGGCTGTTGGTTGGTTGCAGACATGATGGGGTTGGTTGGCTGGTTGCTAGTTGGCTGCTGGCTGGCTGGTTGGTTGGTTGGTTGGTTGGTTGGTTGGTTGGTTGGTTGCAGACATGATGAGGCTGGCTGGCTGGCTGGCTGGTGTTGGTTGCAGACATGATGGGGTTGGTTGGCTGTGTTGCTGGTTGGTTGGAATGCAGACATGATGGGGTTGGTTGGCTAGTGGCTGGCTGGCTAGTTGCTGGTGGTTGAATGCAGACATGATGGGGTTGGTTGGCTAGTTGGCTGGCTGGCTGGCTAGTTGGCTGGTGGTTGAATGCAGACATGATGGGGTGGTTGGCTAGTGGCTGGCTGGCTAGTTGGCTGCTTGGCTTGTGGCTAGTTGGCTGGTTGGTTGAATGCAGACATGATTGGGTTGGTTGGCTAGTTGGTTTCTCCCTGACTGTGTGTATTATGTGATATGAGTGTGATGTTTTAAGAGGGCAGTGCTTGGCTTACATGGTGTCAACCGTGTCACTGCATGTACGAAAATGGAGGAGGCTAATCAAATCAAATTTATTTATATAGCCCTTCTTACATCAGCTGATATCTCAAAGTGCTGTACAGAAACCCAGCCTAAAACCCCAAACAGCAAGCAATGCAGGCTAGGAAAAACTCCCTAGAAAGGCCAAAACCTAGGAAGAAACCTAGAGAGGAACCAGGTTATGAGGGTGGCCAGTCCTCTTCTGGCTGTGCGGGTGGAGATTATACAGAACATGGCCAAGATGTTCAAATGTTCATAAATGACCAGCATGGTCAAAAATAATAATAATCACAGTAGTTGTCGAGGGTGCAGCAAGTCAGCACCTCAGGAGTAAATGTCAGTTGGCTTTTCATAGCCGATCATTAAGAGTATCTCTACCGCTCCTGCGGTCTCTAGAGAGTTGAAAACAGCAGGTCTGGGACAGGTAGCACGTCCGGTGAACAGGTCAGGGTTCCATAGCCGCAGGCAGAACAGTTGAAACTGGAGCAGCAGCACGGCCAGGTGGACTGGGGACATGTGGCCCGGGGACATGCCAGGTAGTCCTCAGGTAGTCCTGAGGCATGGTCCTAGGGCTCAGGTCCTCCGAGAGAGAGAAAGAGAGAATTAGAGAGAGCATACTTAAATTCACACAGGACACCGGATAAGACAGGAGAAGTACTCCAGATATAACAAACTGACCCTAGCCCCCCGACACAAACAACTGCAGCATAAATACTGGAGGCTGAGACAGGAGGGGTCAGGAGACACTGTGGCCCCATCCGATGATACCCTCGGACAGGGCCAAACAGGAAGGATATAACCCCACCCACTTTGCCAAAGCACAGCCCCCACACCACTATAGGGATAACTTCAACCACCAACTTACCATCCTGAGACAAGGCTGAGTATAGCCCACAAAGATCTCCGCCACGGCACAACCCAAGGGGGGGCGCCAACCCAGACAGGAAGATCACGTCAGTGACTCAACCAACTCAAGTGACGCACCCATCCTAGGGACGGCATGAAAAAGCACCAGTAAGCCAGTGACTCAGTTCCTGTAATAGGGTTAGAGGCAGAGAATCCCAGTGGAGAGAGGGGAACCGGCCAGGCAGAGACAGCAAGGGCGGTTCGTTGCTCCAGAGCCTTTCCGTTCACCTTCACACTCCTGGGCCAGACTACACTCAATCATATGACCCACTGAAGAGATGAGTCTTCAGTAAAGACTTAAAAGTTGAGACCGAATCTACATCTCTCACATGGGTAGGCAGACCATTCCATAAAAATGGAGATCTATAGGAGAAAGCCCTGCCTCCAGCTGAGAAAGCCCTGCCTCCATCAAATACTTGTTATGTTTTACCCAAGAAAATTATGTTGTATTTGATCCAAATACATGTTATGTTTTACCCAAGGAAACTATGTTGTATTTGATCCAAATACATGTTATGTTTTATCCAAGGAAATGATGTTGTATTTGATCCAAATACATGTTATGTTTTACCCAAGGAAATTATGTTGTATTTGATCCAAATACATGTTATGTTTTATCCAAGGAAATTATGTTGTATTTGATCCAAATACATGTTATGTTTTACCCAAGGAAATTATGTTGTACTTGATCCAAGTACATCCAACCTCCGCAGAGTCCACAGAATAGTCTTAGTTGCTATTATTATTTTAAAAGTCTAACTTTATCGTGGGTATCTCCAGCCAAGACAGAAACTCAAACCCCAACAAAAATGGCAACAGATCAAAGCTATTTATGGTAGTAGGCTGTACCCGGCATACAGAAGCCTAGAGAGTATTTTCTCCTGTCTAGTGTTGTCTATTGTTAGCCAGCCAGAATAAGCCTCCTTCCTCTTAATCAGTCACCGATTTACACCTGGGACACCAGGTGGGTGTAATTAATGATCAGGTAAAACAGACAAGCAGCAGGCTCTGGACCTCGTAGGGTCAGAGTTGAATAGCCCTGGCCTACACACCCTGTAGCAGCTTTTCCCAAACTCTGTCCTCGGGACCACCAAGGGGTGCACGTTTTGTTTTTGTTGCCCTATCACTACACAGCTTTTTCAAATAATCAAAGCTTGATGATTAGTTGACTATTTTAAATCAGCTGTGTAGTGCTAGGGCAACAAAACAAGATGTGCACCGCTTGGGGTCCAGAGGACCGAGTTTGGGAAACCCTGACGTGTAGAATACCCTATAGCTGTGATTCCCAAACTTTTTAAAGTCCCGTACTCCTTCAAACATTTAACCTCCAGCTGCGTATCCCCTCTAGCACCAGGGTCAGCGCACTCTCAAATGTTGTTTTTTTACCCTCATTGTAAACCTTCCTCACACACGCTATACGATACATGTATTAAACATAAGAATGAGTGTGAGTTTTTGTCACAACCCGGCTCGTGGGAAGTGACAAAGAGCTCTTATAGGACCAGGGCACAAATAATAATATAATAATCAATAATTTTGCTCTTTATTTAGCCATCTTACATATAAAACCTTATTTGTTCATRGAAAATGGTGAATAACTCACCACAGGTTAATGAGAAGGGTGTGCTTGAAAGGATGCACATAACTGCAATGTTGGGTTGTATTGGAGAGAGTCTCAGTCTTAAATCATTTTCCACACACAGTCTGACTGTATTTAGTTTATGCTGGTGAGGGCCGAGAATCCACTCTCACATAGGTACGTGGTTGCAAAGGGCATCGGTGTCTTAACAGCGCGATTTTCCAAGGGTAGTATACTCTGAGCGCAGCCCAATCCAGAAATCTGGCAATGGCTTCTGATTAAATTAAATTTTCACAGAACCACTTGCAATTTCAATGAGGCTCTCTTGTTCAGATATCGGTAAGTGGACTGGAGGCAGGGCATGAAAGGGATAACAAATCCAGTTGTTTGTGTCATCCGTTTCAGGAAAGTACCTGCGTAATTGCGCACCCAACTCACTATATCACATTTGACATTGTCCGTAATCTTGAGTTCATTTGCACACAAAAAAATCATACAATGATGGAAAGACCTGCGTGTTGTCCTTGTTAATGCAGACAGAGAAGAGCTCCAACTTCCTAATCATAGCCTCAATTTTGTCCCGCACATTAAATATAGTTACAGAGACTCTCTGTAAACTCCCGTGGCTTGTTTTTCAGGCTGCCATGTTTTGTTTCTAAATGTCTGCGCAAGAGTGGTTTCGTTAAGTTGTGAGATAGTACTTCTGTACATATAACACACTGTGGCTGAGGAAAGGCACTACTCCCAATATAAGTGAACCCCAAATCAATGTAGTTCTCATCATATTTGCGCCTCTTCGATGGTCCAACGTCCCTGTCTGTTCGGTGCTTTCCCGGGTAAGGGGGCAGTAGCTCTTCGGCTGCATCAGATTCACAACTGTCAGTGTCAATGCTAGCTGGGCTAACAACAAATGTAGAATTACTGATGCTAGCATTGGATGTGCTCGTGGAAGCAGAACAACTTGTGTCGTTGACAGGTGCAGGTGTAGTACTGCTGGTAGTAGCAGTACTACCAGTAGAGCTGGTATGTGTCTCTATGGACGCGGGCCTAACTGTTTTTAACCATTTATCCATTTTCGAGCAAAAGGAATGAGCAGCAGCTATGTTTGGCTACATACGGACCGTTAGTGGAATTCCCGCGAGAGCGTTAATGTGATTGGATGTTAATTATTTGACTAGGCTACCTGTATTTGACATTGTGTTGTTATTTCGCTGAACACTAGATGGTTTAATTTTATTTTGGGAAGTGAAACGAGGCTACTCAGGTGAGAGAAAAAACTCACCCAAATGTATAGCCCCGTTGGAAAATATAAAGGGACTAATTGAAATTGTGAATATTTTTATTATTATTATTATTTTAATTTTCTTATGTGAATCACATTTTTATTTGGCGTACCCCCGACGGCATTGCGCGTACCCCAGTTTGGGAAAACCTGCCCTATACCCTATATAATACCCTTTACCCTATATAATACCCTATACCCTATATAATACCCTATACACAATATACAGCTGTCTAGTGTTGCAGTCATAGAGATATAATTCCTAGAACAAGTTTTTACATTCAAATGAATGAGTGGAATTATACAGGAATTCTAATTCTATGGTTGCAGTAGCCAGCCAGAGTAAGCCTCTACAGTAGATTATGATCAATGTGGTTACACCTCCATAAACCAATTACGTTTTCATTACTTACTAATTGATATAGTATGACACCCACCGACCGTACCTCCTCCCACCAGCCTCCACTGGTATTCAGCATTTAGGTCTGGGATTTCCGAGACTAGTCCTGAATCAGTCACGAGGTTGCAGCTACCAAGTACACCCACTAGATGGCTATATAAAAATAGACAGTAAAACTGTTTGAGCGTGTTACCCATATAGAGTACACAGTCTAAAGCAATAGAGAGACATCTACAGTTAAACCCCCCTCTCCTGACACTTTTTGCTTCCCTCCCCCTCCATGAACCCTAAACCATGTATTACTTGTCAGGGGGGGGGAATTCCTTATGATATAATTTCTTGTGACTTATTACTTTCTTCCTCGAAAGGTCGCTGGTTTGAATCCCCGAGCCGACAAGGTGAGAAATCTGTTCATGTGCCCTTGAGCAAGGCACTTAACCCTAATTTACTCCAGAGTCACCGTTGATAATGGCATACCCTGACCGGGTCCCCACTCTCCAAGGGTGTCTCAGGGTGTTGGGATATGCAGCAACAAAAAAAAACATTTTCAATTCACACGTGTATTAATACACACATGTACATGTGTGTAATAGGACAAATCTAAGCACACACCAAACTATTATTATTGTTAATGAACCTGTTGAAGACCTCAGCACACTGTATGTGTCTCCCTTTTCACCTGATTAACTTCTCAAAGACCTCAGCACACTGTATGTGTCTCCCTTTTCACCTGATTAACTTATCAAAGACCTCAGCCACTGTGTCTCCCTTTTCACCTGATTACTTCAAAGAACCTCAGCACAATCTGTGTCTCCCTTTTCACCTGATTAACTTACAAAGACCCTCAGCCACTGTTGTCTCCTTTTCACCTGATTAACTTCTCAAAGAACCTCAGCACACTGTGTCTCCCTTTTCACCTGATTAACTTCTCAAGACCTCAGCACATGTGTCTCCCTTTTCACCTGATTAACTTAACAAAGACTCAGCACACTGTGTCTCCCTTTTCACCTGATTAACTTCTCAAAGACCTCAGCACACTGTATGTGTCTCCCTTTCACCTGATTAACGTACAAAGACTCAGCACACTGTATGTGTCTCCCTTTTCATCACTGATTAACTTATCAAAGACCTCAGCACACTGTATGTGTCTCCCTTTTCACCTGATTAACTTAACACTCAGCACACTCAGCGGTCTCTAGCAGGACCAGGGTGGTGCCTTAACGACTGAGCAGCAGCTCCTCAGACACAGGGCTTCTGCAGGGACAGCACCAGCGAGTGGGCTTGGACGCACCAGGAGTGGGCGTTGGGCACCAGTGGCTTGGACAGCACCAGCGAGTGGGCTTGGACAGCACCAGCGAGTGGGCTTGGAAGCACCAGGGAGTGGGCTTGGACAGCACCAGGTAGTGGGCTTGGACAGCAAGCCAGCGAGTGGGCTTGGACAGCACAGGAGTGGGCTGGACAGCACCAGCGAGTGGGCTTGGACAGCACCAGGGAGTGGCTTGGACAGCACAGCAGTGGCTTGGACAGCACCAGGGAGTGGGCTTTAGACAGCACCAGGTAGTGGGCTTGGACAGCACCAGCGAGTGGGCTTGGACAGCACCGCGAGTGGCGCTTGGACAGTCACCAGGGAGTGGGCTTATGCAGCACCAGGTAGTGGGCTTGGACAGCACCCAGGGAGTGGGCTTGGACAACACAGGTAGTGGGCTTGGACACACCAGGTGTGGGCTTGGACAGCACCAGGGAGTGGGCTTGGACAGCACCGGGTAGTGGGCTTGGACAGCACCGGTAGTGGCTTGGACAGCACCGGGTAGTGGGCTTGGACCAGCAACCGGGGTAGTGGGCTTGGACAGCACCGGGTAGTGGGCTTGGACGCACGGGTAGTGGTGGCTTGGAGCACCGGGTAAGTGGGCTTGGACCAGCCACCGGGTAGTGGGCTTGGACAGCACCAAGGGAGAGTGGCTTGGACAGCACCGGGTAGTGGGCGGACACACGGGTATGGGTTGACAGCACCGGGTAAGTGGGCTTGGACAGCACCGGGTGAGTGGGCTTGGACAGCACCGGTAGTGGGCTTTGGACAGCACCGGGTAGTGGGCTTGGACAGCACCGGGTAGTGGGCTTGGACAGCACCAGGGAGTGGGCTTGGACAGCACCGGGTAGTGGGCTTGGACAGCACCAGGGAGTGGGCTTGGACAGCACCAGGGAGTGGGCTTGGATCATCTTCATCACCTCCACCGTCTGGAGGAAGACTACTTTGTTTGTTTCAAATGTCACAGAGACGATTTGTCATCTTCCTTTATCCCCTCCCACAAACACACACAGGTTCGAGGACACGGTCAGCCACCCACATCCCAGAAGATTTTTCCCAGTCAGACCCCGGATTTCAACCGGCAACCCTTTGGTCTCTGCCCACCTCACTAACCCTCTAGTCAAGCTGCCTACCTGAACCCTGAGGGCCACATCGCTGCCGTTCCCCTGAGCCAGCAGGGCCTCCAGACGCTGCACCACGGCCAGGGAGTGGCTTATGGTGTCACCGCCATAATTCTGGATCTCACCAGCCTTCATTATGCCTAGAAGAGGAGAATCCTTTATTGTACAGTTTTAGGGTTTAAAGGGCAATGAAAATGGTGTGTTTTATTGTTTAATTTTTTTTGCTACAAAACCTACAAATGTGCCATTTTCACATACGCAGACACTGGTATGGTGCTGGAGATAATGAATACGAGGTTGAAAAGTGGTGCTATTGGCCTTTAGCAAGGGTACAACCGCGGGAGATGTCCTGGGCCCAGTCACCATGAACAGGGAAGGGAGAAGGAGGGGGAAGCAGTGGTCGTTAAATAAAGACACTGGACAATCTACGGCCCCCTCAACCTTCACCACGGCTATTGGGAGGAGGGGGTAGAGTCCCAATCCATGGGATCAATCATTGTAGCTGTGCACACCGTGTGGGGTGATTGTAGGTCAGTTTTAATGAAACTTTGATTCACGTGCTGCTGCTTGGATAGATGCCCTGACCACATTCAAATGGGACTCAGAAACTGTATATGATTTGAATTAAGGATCTATTTTAGCTTTTATTAATTTCTCAGAGGAAGTTCCGCTTTTTCTTATAAGTCTGTTGGTCAAACTTCCTTTTCCGGATGAAAAGGGGAACAAGAAACAACCGGAACTATTGTGTCAGTGTTTAACTCTCCTTCAGTCGTGATTCACACAGGCACGAGGTTGACAGTGTAAATTACTATACGACTAGACTAATTGTCTTAAACATTGGTTTTAAAGTTGAATGTTTCAGTTCCTAAATATATTTGTAAACTTCCCTCATTTGCAGTATCAAAGTAAATAATACCTCAAGTTCAAATGCAAGGGGAGACATTTTATTTTTCAAGCATTAGTCATACTACCGTATCAAATAAATGAAAAATGATTCTCCCTGTATAAATGATCAAACAAATACAAACTACAAATCCAGTACTCCGACTGTTACGTATTCTATACCGGTTTATACGCACCTAAAATGACCCTTAAAAATACATTACACTGAAGTGTTTTGTTATCTCAATTCCCCTACCCCCTGGGCTTCTGTGTCATCCTGCCCTGCAAAGTGAGTTGTCAATGGGAACAGACAGACAGTGGTGGTGTTGGGTGGCCTTACCTCCAGGGACGGGGTCGGTGTGGAGACAGAGAGACAACAGCATCCCCATTAGGTTGATCTGAGCCAGGGGCCCTTTTATTCCCGGGAAGGGCCACAGATATATCTTCTATTCCTCTTCCAGAAAGAACTTTTCTTCTCTCTTAATCCCTCTGTCTCTCTCTCTCTATGTCTCTCTCTCTCTCTCTCCTCTCTCTCTCTCTCTCTCTCTCTCTCTCTCTCTCTCTCTCTCTTCTCTCTCTCTCCTCTCTCTCTCTATGTCCCTCTCTCTCTCTCTCTCTCTCTCTCTCTCTTCTCTCTCTCTCTCTCTCTTCTCTCTCTCTCGTCAGTCGATTCTCTTCATCTCTTTCGCCTCTACCTCTCCGTCCATTCTCTCCGTTTCTTTCCTTCTCCATCTATTCTCTCTGTTCTCTCTCTCTACTTCTCTCTCTCTCTCTCTCTGACCCTCTGTCTCTTTCTCTCTCCCCTCTCTCTCCCTCTGCTATTCTCTCCTCTCCTCTCGCTCTCTCCTCTTTCAATCTCTCTCCGTCTTTCTCTCTCTTCTCTCTTTCTCTCTCTCTCTTTCTCTCTCTCTCTCTCCTATCTCTCTCTCTCTCTCCCTCATCTTTTTCTCCATCTCTCTCTATTCTCCTCTCTCTCCCCTCTCCGTCTTTCTTCCCTCTCACCTCCTCTCACCGTCTATTCTCTCCGTCTTCTCCTTTTCTCCGTCTATGCTCTCCGTCTCTCTCTCTCTCCGTCTATTCTTCCCATCTCCTCTCCCTCTTTTCTCTCTCTCCGTCTTTCTCTCTCCCTCTCTCTCTCCATCTATTCTCTCTGTCTATTCTCTCCGTCTCTCTCTCTCTCGCTCTCTCTTCTCTCCGTCTTATCTGTCTCTCCTCTGTCTATTCTCTCCGTCTCTCACCTCCTCTTTCCATCTATTCTCTCCGTCTCTCTCTCTCTCCTCTTCTCTCCGTCTATTCGTCTCTCTCTCTGTCTATTCTCTTCCGTCTCTCTCTCTCTCCTCTTGACCTCAGCTGCGCGTGTAGTATCCTGTGGTGTCCTGCGCTCGGTCTGTCTGGCCTAATGCTGAAAGAGGGTTCTGTATGTGGGACTTGGTTATTCTAGATCTATAGACACATCCTTCCATTCAGACCAACTGATGCTGCACATGATAGAAAATACCCCCCCCCCCCCATCGATTGGTGAAATGAATCTGCCCAGGTAGGCCATTACCATGACAACCACTTTGATTTGTATAGTTCTGTCTCCTCTTTGGGTGTAGTGCTGCTGGGGCAAGTCAGAGCAGGCTATGGGGGGAGGGGGGGGTGCATTCTCAAATTGAGAAGCCCATAATCAGGTTGAAGCAGGGCAGAATTGTCAAGGTTGAACAGAACATATTGGTAGTATGTTGTTTTACAGTAAATTACTGGCAGCACAGTAACCAGTAAATTACTGTAGATTTACAGGACCTTTACTCTATCACAAATTTACAGCATATTAATGGAACACCTGACTACAGTAACATGCTGTATTTCTAGAATTTACAGTGCATTACTGTTACATATATTTGATATAAGTATTTCAATACTTTCAATGCCTGTTTTGTCATTGGTATTTCACCGGCCTGTCCTACAATTCATGAAGCCTATTTTGTAACAGTTTAATAATCAGTTGAATTCTATTTTGAGGSTCCCGAGTGGCACAGAGGTCTAAGGCATTTCATCTCAGTGCTAGAGGTGTCACCACAGACCCTGGTTCGATCCTGGGCTGTATCACACCCTTTTGTCCAGGTGGATAAGGGCAGTGTGCAGTGCAATGGTGATTGCGTCGCCCGTGGATCTGTCAGGAAGGTAGGTGAATTGGAGAGGGTTGAGTGTGTCGGGTAGGGAGGAGGTGATATGGTCTTTGACTAGCCTCTCCAAGCACTTCATGATGATGGAAGTGAGGGCTATTGGTCGGTAGTCATTCAGTTCAGTTACTTTCCCTTTCTTGGGCACAGGGATGATAGTGGACATCTTGAAGCGGGTGGGTATAGAGGCCTGAACATGTCAGAGAACACAACAGCCAGCTGGTCTGCACATGCTCTGYGGGCACAGCTAGAGGTTCTACTGCAGCACTGCTCACTGCATCCAAGTTGCTTTACATAGGCATTTCAAAGAGCTGTCAGTCAAGGAGAGCTCATGAATATAAGATCCCCGCCCACTCATCCTGTCTTTTCAAACTTCCTGGTAGTTAGCCATGAGAGAAAAAAAAGTATTTTTCAGAATGACTGTTTTAGGAGCTTTAACAAAGGCTTCTAAACTGGTAGTGACTACAGAGCAGATCAAAAGGACATGGTTAAACACTCAACCATTAAAGGTTTGAGACTTGTTGCCACTCTGCTCTGTTCCCTATATACATGTCATTGGTAGGGAACCACTACCACATACCACTTAAATTGGTAAGGCACTCTCGTTAACGGTTGCAACATGTATAGCCTCTTACAAGGCACGCCTCAACATTTGTTAATGAGCCACAACAATCCCATTCGCCCACAATAGGTTTTGGGTGCTCCAAATTTACAGTATGGTAGTGTATTCTGTTGGGTACAGCATTCTCACTAATGCGTCCAACCAATAAAGCCTCTCACAAGGCTTGCCTCAAAATACGCTAATGAGCCAGAGATTCTTTCACCGCCCATAACATTTTCCCCAAATGCACCATAATTTACAGTATGCTGCTGTAAATATACAGCAGAACAGTATTTTAGTGTAAAATTGTAGTGTAGCAGTGTAGCGGAACGCCATTGAGCCCCCATTAATGCATTGCTCTTTACAGTACTGTACTGTAATATAGAATTTCAGTAGCTAACTGTGAAAGTTTTGCTGTAAATGTACAGCAATTTGTTACATTGTAGGCCTATTATCAACCCAACAAAATACKGTGTATCTGATCGATTCAAGAGGATTAAAGCTAGTACTGTATGCTGGAAACATCAGGTGCTTAGGCCTACAAAAGGGGACAATTGAGGCCATAGAACTGATTGATTAGTTGGGGTAGCGATAGTCTGCACATTTGATTGTTGGCACATGTGATTAGGTAAACAGCTTGATCGGTCCATAAGCGTGACACGGCGACCCAAGGTATTAACGTATGAGCTGCTACAGGCAACAAGAGAGAGCACGTTTAATTAATTAGATGCACGTTTAATTAATTAGATGCATGTTTAATTAATTAGATGCAAAATAAATGTGATGATCAATGACCAATTATTCCATCTTATTGTGTCTTACAAACATCTTTGGAACGTGGCTGAAACACATGTCTTGTGACCACACTACAGAAGATACGAGTTCAAATTAAGTTTAGGAACTAGGTTCAGGTTTAGGTTCAGGTTTAGGTTTAGGTTATGTAGTTTCAGGTTCAGGTTCAGGTTTGGGTTAGTGGAAAGGCATCAGGATTAACATTCGGTTAGTTTAGCGCCGTCTGCCGCCATTCCTTTCTGCCAGTTAAATATACACTGGCTTTAATTTACCCCAAGATCCCACAATGACTCAAACACAACATAAAAAGTACAGGCAGAGACTGAGACAGAATATAATCAATGGCTGGCTGCTAAAGTAGCCGAAGCATAAGCAGTCAGTAGTCCAGTATCATGCCAATGTTGACGCTAGTCTATTCTGCCTGTCCTGGGGAGATTTAATGATCCCGCGTGATGAACCTGTCAAAGTCAGTATCTTTAGGGGTTTTATTTACCTCCATCTGTTTTTGGAAAGGAGATGTACTGTGAGAGAGGGTAACCTTGTCTGTCTGGGATCCCAAAGTACAAAAATGGCTGCTTGACAGAGAGTGCATTATGGACTTTTACAACCTGGGCAAGAAGCCCAGAAGGGTCTCAGAGACATCTCTCCTTTTTTCTTTCCTCTTCTATTTTCTTCCCTCTTTTTATAATGTGTGTTCAGATTGCTGAACTTATTTCACAGAAAATATTCAATAATCCCATTGGTTTTGATTATACATTTTGCATGGGAGTCTTGAATCTGGCCGATCATAAAAACTAGCATCTCATTGCCACAAGAGGGCAGGCTCACTTCATATATAACACAAACTGCCTGACCGTCTGTATGATAGAAAGGAGTCGCCGCACAGAGGCGACAAAGGCTATCTAATTCTGGGCATTGCACCGGGCCTTGCGTTCGCCATGGAAACAGTAAGAAGATAACGATGTCTATCTGTGATTCCTCTCTCTATCTGAGCTCTCTCCAGTGTGTGTGTGTGTGTGTGTGTGTGTGTGTGTGTGTGTGTGTGTGTGTGTGTGTGTGTGTGTGTGTGCTGTCTCTTATACACATCTAGATGTGTATAAGAGACAGGTGTGTGTGTGTGTGTGTGTGTGTGTGTGTGTGTGTACGTCCATGTGTTTGCGTGCATGAATGCACACGTGTGTTTGATTACATGTTTAGACCATTTTTAAACCCCTGCTAAATCAATTCATTTTAATTAACTAAAAACGAAATGAATTCTGTGTGTGTTCTTCCATAACCAATCACATTAGGGTATGTACACATTGTAGATGAACAGATTAATTCATTCTCATAGCAAATCAGCTTACTGTGAGTCAGAGAAATCACTTACGCCAATAATAATTTGGTGTGTCCCAATAGTAGGGTTGTGACGCTACTAGTATCGGGATTTCCCGATACCAGTATCAGGATATCCCAATACTTGAATTTCCATGGCCAAAATGAAAACAGAAAGCAGACCAAACTCTTTAGTCCTTTAAAAACCTGCTGTAGGTAACATATTGTGTGTAGCTTGYAAATAAACAAATGGGACTCTGGATGACAACGTAATGATGTTGGTCCTTGCCACGATACCTCTGAGTACACACTAAAATGGTTCTATCTAGTGTCAAATAAGGGTTTATTGGCTTGTAACCATAGCGGAACCCTTTATGTGTCACGATTGTTGAAATGAGTGGACCAGGGCGCAGCGTGCGTAGAGTTCCARGTATTATTTAATAGTGAAAACTTACAACCAAAACAACAAAGAATAACAAACGTGCAGTAATGCAGTGATCAACACAACTAAACACAAAACAAGATCCCACAAACAACAGGTGGGAAAAGGCTGKCTAAATATGATCCCCAATCAGAGACAACGATAGACAGCTGCCTCTGATTGGAAACCATACCAGGCCAACATAGAAAACWAAAAACTAGAATGCCCACCCTAATCACACCCTGACCTAACCAAATAGAGAAATAAAAAGGCTCTCTAAGGTCAGGGCGTGACATTATGATGCTACATGGAACCTTTTTTTGAATGTTCTATAAAGAACCATGCTCATCTGGTTATAAAAGGACATAGGGGCGGCAGCGTAGCCTAGTGGTTAGAGCGTTGGACTAGTAACCGAAAGGTTGCAAGATCGAATCCCCGAGCCGACAAGGTCGTTCTGTCGTTCTGCCCCTGAGCAAGGCAGTTAACCCACTGTTCCTAGGCCGTCATTGAAAATAAGAATTTGTTCTTAACTGACTTGCCTAGTTAAATAAAGGTAAAATAAGTAAATGTATGGTTCTATAAATAACCTTTTCCTAAGGTTTTACATAAAAAAGGTTTTATATAGCAACAAAAAAGGGTTCTGCTACGGTTACACTTTTTTTTATTGTTCTTTAAATAACCTTTATGGATAATGGTTCTATGAATAACTTCTCAATCGCAAAGGTTCTTTGTAGAACCATACAAGGTTTTTCATTCTGGTTGAATAGCAAAATTATAATTCCATAGGTTTTATTAATGTGTTTATTAACTTGTTGAATCAGGTGTTCTAGCTCTGGAATGTCTGGAGGTTCCTGAGGAGAGAAGAGACAACTGTATTTTACAGATAGAAAGGTCCCTTCATAAGTCAGCTTTGGGTGTGCAATATATTCTACCTATTATCTACACATAGAAWGATTTAAAAAAGGTATTTATTTACAATCTGCTCTAGAGGGTCCTGAAAGGTCTTTTCAAAATGAAACTAACATATTTAGGCTGACTTCATCCAGTGTCCAGAAAAATGAATTTTGCGCGATTGTCACGATCGTCGTAATGAGCGGACCAAGGCGCAGCGTGATTGAAGTTCCACATCTTTATTACGGTGAAATTTTAAACAAAAAGACAATAAACCAATAACGAAACGTGAAAGTAGTCATGCACATGCACAAACACAAAACAATATCCCACAAACACAGGTGGGAAAAATGACTACCTAAATATGATCCCCAATTAGAGGCAACCATAACCATACAAAACACCAACATAGAAATAGTGACCTAGAACACCCCTTAGTCACGCCCTGACCTACTACACCATAGAGAACCAAGGGCTCTCTATGGTCAGGGCGTGACAGTACCCCCCCCCAAAGGTGCGGACTCCGGCCGCAAAACCTGAAACCAAATGGTGGGGGTGGGGGGGGGGGGGGGGGGGGGTGACTGGAACGAGTCAGGTTCCAGACCATATAGCTAGGCCTTAGACCCCTAGACATAATGAGTCAGGTTCCAGACCATATAGCTAGGCCTTAGACCCCTAGACATAACGAGTCAGGTTCCAGACCATATAACTAGGCCTTAGACCCCTAGACATAACGAGTTTAGCAAAATCAGTAGGCTAGTTATTGGTTTCGTAACATACCACCAGGGACAAGTGAACATTGACGACAACTTCAGCCAACTCCCAAAGACCATCCATCTGGATTGTAGGGGAACCGTTAGCTATATCCACCTCACTTACCTCCACCATATCAGAAGACACACTAGACCTACATCCTCAACAAGCGGAAGTGACAAACCCAGTGGATCTGGCTTTTCCGACAAACTCAATTCCTCAAGCTCCTGATTCTCATCACAAMACTTTTCTGCTCGTGTAGTCTCATTTCGACACCAAACACACCATTGAAAATATTTTATACAGTCAATTTTGCTCGTCTTTATCAAGGATGTCAATAATACCCCACTGTACACAATTGTCCAATTGCAGTTTGTACCTTAAGAGTCAATACTGTACCTTACAGACTTATTCTAAAATCGATGTAATAGTTTTTTCCCCCCTCATCAGTCTAAACACAATACCCCATAATGACAAAGCAAAACAGCGTTTTAGAAATGTTTGCAAATGTATAAAAAAAAGAAAGAAATATGACATTTACATAAGTATTCAAACTCTTTACTTTGTTGAAGCACCATTGGCTGTCACGCCCTGATCTGTTTCACCTGTCCTTGTGCTTGTCTCCACCCCCATCCAGGTGTCGCTTATTATCCCCGGGGTATWATCCCTGTGTTTCCTGTCTCTCTGTGCCAGTTCATCTTGTCTTGCCAAGTCAACCAGCATTTTTCCTAGCTCCATATTTTTTCCCCTAGCCCTCCTGGTTTTGACCCTTGCCTGTTCTGACGCCGAACCCACCTGCCTGACCACTCTGCCTGTTCTGACCTCGAACCTGCCTATCCCCTTATACTCAAGCCTGCCTATRGGATGGTACTGTTTGGACTCTGACCCGGTTTATGGAATCTCGCCTGTCCCCGACCTGCCTTTTGCCTACCCCTTTTGTTATGATAAATATCGGAGCTCAACCATCTGCCTCCTGTGTCTGCATTTGGGTCTCGCCTTGTGCCCTTATATTGGCAGCGATTACAGCCTTGAGTCTTCTTGGGTATGATGCTACAAACTTGGCACACCTGTAGTTGTGGAGTTTCTTCCATTCTTCTCTGCCGATCAAACTCTGTTAGGTTGGATTGGGAGCGTCGCTGCACAGCTATTTTCAGGTCTCTCCAGAGATCGATGGGGTTCAAGTCCGGGCTCTGGCTGGGCCACTCAGTGACATTCAGAGACTTGTCCAAAGCCACTCCTGTGTTGTCCTGTTGGAAGGGGAACCTTCGCCCCATTATGAGGTCCTAAGCGCTCTGGAGCAGGTTTTCATCAAGGATCTCTCTGTACTTTGCTCCATTCATCTTTCCCTCGATCCTGTCTAGTCTCCCAGTTCCTGCCGCTGAAAAACATCCCTACAACATGATGCTGTCATCACCATGCTTCAACGTCGGGATGGTATCAGGTTTCCTCCAGACGCTTGGCATTCAGGCCAAAGAGTTCAATCTTGGTTTCATCAGACCAGAGAATCTTGTTTCTCATGGTCTGAGAGTACTTTAGGTGCCTTTTGGCAKACTCCAAGCGGGCTGTCTTGTTCCTTTTACTGAAGACTGGCTTCCGCCTGGCCACTCGACCATAAAGGCCTGATTGGTGGAGTGCTGCAGAGATGGTTGTCCTTCTGACCAAGGCCCTTCTCCCTTGATTGCTCAGTTTGACCGGGTGGCCAGCTCTAGGAAGAGTCTTTTGTTCGTTCCAAACTTCATCCATTTAAGAATGATGGAAGCCACTGTGTTCTTGGGCACCTTTGATGCTGCAGAAATGTTTTGGTACCCTTCCCCACATCTGTGCCTCGACACAATCCTGTCTCGGAGCTCTACGGACAATTCCTTCGACCTCGTGGCTTGGCTTTTGCTTTGACATGCACTGTCAACTGTGGGACCTTATATAAGGTGTTTGTCTTTCCAAATCATGTCCAATATATTTAATTTACCACAAGTGGACTCCAATCAAGTTGTAGAAACATCTCAAGAATGATCAATGGAAACAGGATGCACCTGAGTTCAATTTTAGTCTCATAGCAAAGGGTCTGAATACTTATGTAAATAAGGTATGTATTTTTGGTCTGAAAATAGCTGTGCAGAAACGCTCCCCATCCAACCTGACAGAGAGGATCTGCAGAGAAGAATGGAAGCACTCCCAAAAAAAACAGGTGTGCCAAGHTTGTAGTGTTATACCCAGGAATACTTGATGCTGACAAAGTTGCTTCAACAAAGTATTGACTTAACTAAAGGGTCTGAATACTTATGTAAATGTGATATTTCAGTTTTTATTCATAATAAATGTGTAAACATTTCTAAAAACCTATTTTTGCTTTGTCATTATGGGGTATTGTGTGTAGAGAACTTTTCTTTTTTTTAATCAATTTTAGAATGAGGCTGTAATGTAATGTAATAAAATGTGGAAWGAATCAAGGTGTCTGAATACTTTCCAAAGGCACTGTATGTGAAGTGACACACACACCTCCCCTGTGCTGACCAAGAGATATTCTGGAATTACTGCTTGCTTCTGGGTAATTCAAATCATGTAAAGATTAGTTAGCTTTTTTTTTTTACATCATAGCCAACTGGCTGATTCATCTAACTGATTCATCTAACTGATTCATCTAACTGATTCATCTAACAGCCCAGCCTAGTTGCCATTCTACCTGGCTTAGCCTAGATTGTCATGAGGGAGTGTTTTTGCAGAAAATGAAGGCCTATGCTAAAAACTAATAATAGGGACTGCACTATTTCACACAATTACACTATGTCTGCCTTCACTATGTCTGCCTCCACTCACAGCCCCTGTCATCCCAAATACAGGTTGAAAATGGCAGATTTTGCCACTGACAAGCGCCTAAATTGGAACGCATTGGCTGTATAGCAACATGCTATACATGACTTCAGAGCTCAGGGTCTCCGCTTCACAGCTCTGTATGGGTTTTGACTCACAGACGTTCTGAACTTGAGAACCTCACGCGACAAGATGCCCCCATCCCTCCTGCTAATTGGGCTACTTGTGCATATTTGTTGTCGTTGTCCTGAACATAATGAGCCTATGTTTGATCCACAGTTACAAGGATGACATGGCGTTAGGTTATAACCTGGGTTGTCCTGAACATAATGAGCCTATGTTTGATCCACAGTTACAAGGATGACATGGCGTTAGGTTATACCCTGGGTTGTCCTGAACATAATGCGCTTATGTTTGTCGTATTGTGAAGAAAATAAGCAAATGCACATATTTTAGAATATTCACATGAATCTTCTGCCAATTGGATGGCAACTTGGCTAGACATTATGAACGCAGATTACGGGTGAATAACAATTTCAACTGTTGGGTATCCTAACTCTGGCTGGATACCAATAGGAATTACAAACCATTTTGCAAGCAAGCATAATGTGACTTGCAGGTAAGGTTGCAAAATTCTGGTAATTTTCCCAAGTTTTCCAGAAATCATTTGTTGAAAGATTCRTATAAACGGTAGGGAATAAGCAGGAAAATCTTCAACCAGGATTTGTTACTTTTTTTATTGTCTGTGATAAGGCATATCTGCTGAGAGATTAGTAGTGTTAGGTTCTAATTATCAGAGTAAGAACTCAACGGACACTATGAAAGCTTAAAACAAGTTTATTCGTCCATTGGGTCAATACAGCTGCAWCAGACAAAGACATGGTTCCACCACTGATGGTATATATACTCCAGTTTGGTGTGGAATCTCCTCCTTCTKTCTYACCATTACATCTCTGTTGCTAGGCAGGAAATGAAGTGACGCGGGCAATAAACTGTTCCTTCTCCCTTAACGTGACCTGACCTCYACCCCCTTCCTCACTAATCCCCAGCTCTCCACTCTTATCGGCGCCTGCCACCTGTGATAGTCTTCGCTGCCCTCAGTACATTCCAAGCTTAATTGCATCCATCATATACATTATACATTCCCCTCCTTCCCTCAGATTATGAATAAGTATATTTCAGTCAATTAGTCAAGAAATCAGACCCAACAGTCCCTCKTCTTGAACAATAGCTTCCTACTGTTCAACTGACATAAAATTGGAAATTACTTATAAACGAACAAACAATGATAAAAATAAACATGAACCAAAAATAAAACATGATTAACATTCACAGTGAGGTTTACAAACTCAGAGACATATGGCCTCTGTTCTATAGTCACACCAAGCACACTCTTATTTCCKTTTCTTCTACCATTTCAACGTTCTCCTTCTGGTTCCTAAGAGAGTGATAGCACAAAACTTGACAAGCAAAAAGAAACACAAAACATAACAGTATTAACAAGGTGGTAAGCTATGCATAATTATATAAGCCTGAAAACACAAAGTGTTTTCTCTCTTCGCCTGACTCTATGCCTTCAGGATACTTTTCTGCTGGATTCTACAAAAATGAAGGCCCTAGAAAACCTCATCATTTCACCCAGTCTTCCCCTTTCCGGCKACAGGCTCCGGGAAGTGTTCCCAAGCCATGTCATTTTCACTTTGTTCCCCATCTCCTTCTTCCTCCATTGCCACCTGATAGGCACGTCACCCGATAGGCAAGTGCGCATCCCTAATCAGCATTGTATCTACGTTTCACATCAATGCCTTCAGAATGTTGTCCAGAGTACAATTACCCCGACATATATCCTTTAATATGATGCATTAACCAATAAAGCAACTAACTCAACCCAACTATGGCGGTTAAAGTAGCTCCCAGACCCAACCCATCTGTATGTCTACAGTGGAATCTAGTCTCCCTCTCTCTCTCTCTCTCTTTAGCTCCGCTTCCTCTGTCATGACGTCTTCAAGCTCACCCATTATGCAGCTGGACCTCACTTCCTGTGAGAACTATGAATCCGTCGAGGAGAGACATGACGATCTACACCGCTGCAGGAGCTGTAAGGTGTCCTGTGTGTGGACCAGACCAGCGCTGTCCCAACACCCCCACCTGATGTATCTTGATGTACACTCAATGTCCAGAATTCAGCCCGTGCTCTTGGTTATCTCCTGCTCCTCATGTGCAGCTTTCACCTGGGAAAATACTGTACACACTGCAACGCACGGGTAATTTCCTGACAACAGGACAACATAGACTCTCCCATTATGGCCAGATTACTAATTTGTGACATGCGAATAACAGCCCCCGGTACCCCCATCGGTCTCCCAGTTACCAGCTACCAAGCCATGTGACATGAGCCCTCATAAATTGATCTCCCAACAATGCTACTAACGTAACCTCTGGTACTACTAACGTAACCCCTGGTACTACTAACATAACCCCTGGTACTACTAACGTAACCTCTGGTACTACTAACGTAACCTCTGGTACTACTAACGTAACCCCTGGTACTACTAACGTAACCCCTGGTACTACTAACATAACCCCTGGTACTACTAACGTAACCCCTGGTACTACTACTAACGTAACCCCAGGTACTACTAACGTAACCCTGGTACTACTAACGTAACCCCTGGTTACTACTAACGTAACCCCTGGTACTACTAACCGTAACACACGCGGGTACTACTAACGTAACCCCTGGTACTACTAACATGGCCCATGTCTACAGCCTTCTTCATAAAAGTGTACGTTCAGAATCAGCATCCGCCCTGGTGTGTGTGTGTGGTGTGGTTGTGTGGTGTGTGTGTGTGTGTGTGTGTGTGTGTGTTGTGTGTGTGTGTGTGTGTGTCAAGACCCCCTAACACCTCTTCTTCCTCCACACACCACCCCCCTGCCCCGGCCCTGCTGATTGATAGCGG
>NC_036848.1:54658417-54667870 GCF_002910315.2 Salvelinus sp. IW2-2015
GACTAACGTAAACCCCTGGTACTACTAACGTAACCCTGGTACTACTAACGTAACCCCTGGTTACTACTACATAACCCCTGGTACTACTAACGTAACCCCTGGTACTACTAACGTACCCCTTCGTACTACTTACGTAACCCCTGGTACTACTAAGTACCCGTACTACTAACGTAACCCCTGTACTACTAACGTAACCCCTGGTACTACTAACGTAACCCTGGACTACTAACGTAACCCCTGGTACTACTAACATAACCCCTGTACTACTAACGTAACCCCTGGTACTACTAACGTAACCCAGGTACTACTAACGTAACCCCAGGTACTACTAACGTAACCCCTGGTACTACTAACGTAACCCCTGACTACTAACGTAACCCTGTACACTAACGTAACCCCTGGTACTACTAACGTAACCCCTGGTACTACTAACGTAACCCCAGGTACTACTAACATACCCCTGGTACTACTAACGTAACCGCCTAGGTACTACTAACGTAACCCCTGGTACTACTAACGTAACCCCTGGTACTACTAACGTAACCCCTGGTACTACTAAACTAAACCCTGGTACACTAACGTAACCCCTGGTACTACTAACTAACCCCTGGTACTCTAACGTACCCTGGTACTACTAACGTAACCCCAGGTACTACTAACGTAACCCCTGGTACTACTAACGTAACCCCAGGTACTACTAACGTAACCCCTGTACTACTACTTAACCTCAGGTACTACTACGTAACCCTGGTACACTAACGTACCCCAGGTCTACTAACGTAACCCTTACTACTAACGAACCCCTTACTACTAACGTAACCCCAGGTGCTACTAACGTAACCCTGGTACCACTAACGTAACCCCTGGTACTACTAACGTAACCCCTGGTACTAGACCCATGCCTGTGCACGATCATTGGCTCTGGGGTTCATTACGTGCTTGACTGAGCCTGTGATGGGAGAGGTGAGGGGGGCGGTACGTAGAGTTATAGTACATATAGTGATTATGAAGAGCCCCCCTGCTTCACTCTGACGACCCCCATCTATCTCCGTCCCCCACCTGCTGTGTACTGTAATCTGCAGTCCTACCACAGCACAGCCATAATGGAGCAAATCGCATGTAAAACACGTGGGTCTAGTGGCCCCCACCAATCCCTGATCCCCCTCAACTCACCTCACCAGCCCACCCTACATGACACAGCAGGGCAGCCATAATAGATCAACTGGACTGTTCGTCAGGCACATGGTTATCCACACATACAGTCATGGACGAAAATATTGTCACCCTTGCACTTTCTTCCAGAAAAACGTTTGAGAAAAAAAAAAAAACACTTTAGGTATCCACATACATATGTCGTATGTCATACATATACATATGTCATACGTATGTCTTTGTGTTGCAGTTGAACAAAACAAATTTGAATAATTTACTAAAATATTAGCTTATTCAACAAAACAAATCTGAATAATTTACTAAAATATTAGCTTATTCAACAAAACACATCTGAATAATTTACTAAAATATTAGCTTATTCAACAAAATAAATCCTAAAAAAGTCCGGACATTATCGGCAACCTTCTAGAATTAGTTTGAAATAATGAGATTTCAAGCAGGTGATTCTTCTTTACTTTGTAATTGAAATCACCTGTGGTGAGTCGCAGGTGTTCCTGTTTCCACCGTACGTAATGTTATCAAGAAGTTTAAGGCCCATACCACTGTAGCCAACCTCCCTGGACGTGGCCGCAAGAGAAAACTTGATGGAATATTGCAGCGAAGGATTGTTCGTATGGTGGAGAAAGCACCTCAATCAACTGCCACAAAGATTCAAGCTGACCTTCAGACACAAGGTAAGACAGTTTCAAGCTGACCTTCAGACACAAGGTAAGACAGTTTCAAGCTGACCTTCAGACACAAGGTAAGACAGTTTCAAGCTGACCTTCAGACACAAGGTAAGACAGTTTCAAGCTGACCTTCAGACACAAGGTAAGACAGTTTCAAGCTGACCTTCAGACACAAGGTAAGACAGTTTCAAGCTGACCTTCAGACACAAGGTAAGACAGTTTCAAGCTGACCTTCAGACACAAGGTAAGACAGTTTCAAGCTGACCTTCAGACACAAGGTAAGACAGTTTCAAGCTGACCTTCAGACACAAGGTAAGACAGTTTCAAGCTGACCTTCAGAAACAAGGTAAGACAGTTTCAACTCGCACCATCAGTTGCCAACTCAATGAAAAGGGGTTATATGGTAGGAGACCCAGAAGGAGCCCACTGATGAGAGAGACATGAGAAAGCCTGGCTGCAATGTGTCAAAACACACCAGAACAAGTCAATATCCCTCTGGGAGAATGTCCTGTGAACAGATGAGACCAAATTATAGCTTTTTGGTAAAGCACACCATTTTTATGTTTACAGAAAACAAAATTAAGCCTTCAAAGAAAATAACACCTTCCCTATAGTTAAATATGGAGAAGGTCCAGTGATGTTTTGGGGTTGCTTTGCCGCCATTGGCACTGGGTGCCTTGAACGTGTTCATGGCATCATGAAATCAGGTGAATACCAAGGTATTTTGGAGTGCAATGTCGGACACAGTGTCAGAAAGCTGGGTCTCCGTCGAAAGGTCATGGGTCTTCCAGCAGGACAATGACCCCAAACACACTTCAAAAAACACCCAGGAACGGTTCAAGACAAAACACTGGACTGTTTTGAAGTGGTCATCAATGAGTCCAGATCTAAATCCCATTGAAAACGGGTGTAGAGATCTGAAAACAGCAGCTGGGACAAGGCACCGTTCAACACCTGGAGAACTGGAGCAGTTTGTACAAGAGGAGTGGTCCAAACAAATGACCTACATAATGTATGGAAGAAGCTAATACAGTGCCCTCTGTAATTATTGGGACAGTGAAGCATTGTTTCTTCTTATGGCTTTAAACTCCAAAAGTTTGGATTTGTAATCAAACGACTATGAGGCTAAAGTGCAGACTGTCAGCTTTAATTAGAGTTTTTTTAAATTATCCATATATCCGGTGAACCCCCCCCATTTTAGGGGACCAGAAGTATTGGGACAAATCCACCTATGTGTCCAACCTATTCAAGTAATAGAAAGTAAAGTATTTGATTCCATATTCATGGTAGCATCCACATTAATGTAGACGTGTTTAGCAATATATTATATTCTTATTTACAATGAAAGTGACTCCAAAATGACACAATACATTATTTACCATTCCTTTCTATTGGGCACAAAATAATCTGAAAGACACCCCAACAAACAGCAAATGCATGCAACACATTTGTAGAGTCACACACTTGATGTAGTCATTCAGTGCTATTAACATAGGACCAAATAGTTCACTTTTAAGTACTTTAACACACACGTGAATTTGGCCCAATACTTTTAGTCCTCTAAAATGTTGGGAATTTGTACAGAAAGTGCTGTAATTTGGAATACGGTTCACCGGATATGGATGAAAATAGCCTCAATTTAAAGCTGACAGTCACACTTTAGCCCCATGGTCATTGTTTGATTTCAATACAAACATTTGGAGTATAGAACCAAAATAAGAAAACATTCTTCACTTTCCCAATAATTATGGAGGGCACTGTATTAGAGATCCTACTGTATTAGAGATCCTACTGTATGTAACTGTATTAGAGATCCTACTGTATGTAACTATACATTAGAGATCCTACTGTATGTAAACTGTATTAGAGATCCTACTGTATGTAACTGTATTAAGAGATCCTACTTGTATGTAACTGTATTAGAGATCCTACTGTATGTAACTGTATTAGAGATCCTACTGTATGTAACTGTATTAGAGATCCTACTGTATGTAACTGTATTTGAGATCCTACTGTATGTAACTTATTAGAGATCCTACTGTATGTAACTGTATTAGAGTCCTACTGTATGTAATGTATTAGAGATCCTACTGTATGTAACTGTATTAGAGTCCTACTGTATGTAACTGTATTAGAGATCCTACTGTATGTAACTGTATTAGAGATCCTACTGTATGTAACTGTATTAGAGTCCTACTGTATGTAACTGTTTAGAGATCCTACTGTATTTAATGTATTGAAGATCCTACTGTATGTAATCTGTATTGGTGGTCCTACTGTATGTAACTGTATAGTGGTCCTATCAATCAATCAATCAAGTTTATTTTATATAGCCCTTCGTACATCAGCTAATATCTCGAAGTGCTGTACAGACACCCAGCCTAAAACCCCAAACAGCAAGCAATGCAGGTGTAGAAGCACGGTGGCTAGGAAAAACTCCCTAGAAAGGCCAAACCTAGGAAAGAAACCTAGAGAGGAACCAGGCTATGAGGGGTGGCCAGTCCTCTTCTGGCTGTGCTGGGTGGAGATTATAAACAGAACTATGCCAAGATGTTCAAAATGTTCATAAGTGACAAGCATGGTCAAATAATAATCATGAATAATTTTCAGTTGGCTTTTCATAGCCGATCATCAAGAGTTGAAAATAGCAGGTCCGGGACAGGTGGCGGATCCATAACCGCAGGCAGACAGCTGAAACTGGAATAGCAGCAAGGCCAGGTGGACTGGGGACAGCAAGGATCCATCACGCCCGGCAGCCCCGACGCACGGTCCCAGGGCTCAGTCCTCCGAGAGAGAGAAAGAGAGAGAGAAGGAGAGAATTAGAGAGAGCCAAGATTTTCAAAATGTTCAAAATGACAAGCATGGTCAAATAATAATCAGGAATAAATGTCAGTTGGCTTTTCATAGCCGATCATTAAGAATTGAAAAGAGCAGGTCTGGGACAGGTGGCGGTTCCATAACCGCAGGCAGAACAGTTGAAACTGGAATAGCAGCAGGGCCAGGCGGACTGGGACAGCAAGGAGTCATCATGCCCGGTAGTCCTGACGTATGGTCCTAGGGCTCCGGTCCTCCGAGAGAGAGAAAGAAAGAGAGAAGAGAGAATTAGAGAGAGCCAAGATTTTCAAAATGTTCATAAATGACAAGCATGGTCAAATAATAATCAGGAATAAAAGTCAGTTGGCTTTCATAGCCGATCATTAAGACATCAGACATCATACTGTATGTCTCTATTAGAGATCCTACTGTATGTAACGTTTAGTGGTCCTACTGTATGTCTGTATTAGAGATCCTACTGTATGTAGTTGTATTAGTGGTCCTACTGTATGTCTGTATTAGAGATCCTACTGTATGTAACTGTATTAGTGGTCCTACTGTATGTAACTGTATTAGTGGTCCTACTGTATGTAGCTGTATTAGTGGTCCAACTGTATGTAACTGTATTAGTGGTACTACTGTATGTAACTGTATTATTGGTCCTACTGTATGTAGCTGTATTAGTGGTCTACTGTATGTAATGTATTAGTGGTCCTACTGTATGTAGCTGTATTAGTGGTCCTACTGTATGTACTGTTATTAGTGGTCCTACTGTATGTAACTGTATTAGTGGTCCTACTGTATGTAACTGTATTAGTGGTCCTACTGTATGTAACTGTATTAGTGGCTCTACTGTATGTAACTGTATTAGTGTCCTACTGTATGTCTGTATTCATACTGAATCCAGCTAAAAAATCACCTTGGTTTGCCTGTGTGTCATTTGGTCTGTCTCACGTCCTGGTGTCAGTCTAGGGAGCAGCTATATTTGGACTGTATGGTTATTTGCATTCTGATCACAACATGTGAACGGCTCTAAGATCTCATTAAGAGAGCAGACGTAGGCAAGCCATAGCACGTTCAGGACACAACAGGTGACACTGGGTGACTGAAGGCTTTTACTTTCTATATAGTTTGCCATTGGATATCCTTTCTAATTTCTCTCTCTCCTGTTTCTCTGTTTCTTTATATCTCTCACGACGACCACTTCCCCTCCTTTACCTGTTCAATCTATCCATAGATCAATATCCTTTTCTTTATCCCCACCCCTTCTTCTCTGTCCATCTCCCTCTCTCTCTTCCCTCCTGCTCTCTCTCTCTCTTCTCTGTCCATCTCATTCTGTCTCTCTTCCCTCATGCTCTCTCTCTCTCTTCTCTGTCCATCTCTTTCTGTCTCTCTTCCCTCGTGCTCTCCCTCTCTCCTCTCTGTCCATCTCACTCTCTGTCTTCTTCCCTCGTCCCTCGTGCTCTCTCTCTCCTCTCTTCTCTCTCTCTCTCTCTCTCTCTCTCTCTCTCTCTCTCTCTCTCGCTCCTCTCGTCTCTCTCTCCTCTCCTCCTTCACTCACTCTTACACTCGCCGTAGTGATGTTCTTCTTCCTCCTCTCCAGTGGCTGTGTGGGTCGTTACTGTCACCGGCAGCTGCAGTGGTAGGGACCTGGCAGGACCACAGACACGGGGACCTATGAGACAGGTGGGGAGATACTGTGAAGACCGGCTGTAAAAGGTACAAGTCTTACTTATCCTTTTACCTGATATGACACGGCTAGTTTTGTCTGGCATCACAGTTTTGTCTGGCATCACAGTTTTGTCTGGCATCACAGGTTTGTCTGGCAACAAGGTTTGTCTGGCATCACAGGTTTGTCTGGCATCACAGTTTTGTCTGGCACACGTTTTGTCTGGCATCACAGTTTTGTCTGGCATCACAGGTTTGTCTGGCATCACAGTTTTGTCTGGCATCACAGGTATAACAGATGCTGTCCGTACAAAGGGAATAGAGGAGAAGGGAAAGGCTTCCATCTCTTCAAATGTTTACATACTGGAATCTCTTCAAATGTTTACATACTGGATATCTTTAAATGTTTCATACTGGATATCTCTTAAATGTTTACATACTGGATATCTTCAAATGTTTACATACTGGTTCTCTTCAAATGTTTACATACTGGATATCTCTTCAAATGTTTACATGCTGGATATCTCTTCAAATGTTTACATGCTGGATATCTCTTCAAATGTTTACATACTGGATATCTCTTCAAATGTTTACATACTGGATATCTCTTCAAATGTTTACATACTGGATATCTCTTCAAATGTTTACATGCTGGATATCTCTTCAAATGTTTACATGCTGGATATCTCTTCAAATGTTTACTGCTGGATATCTCTTCAAATGTTTACATGCTGGATATCTCTTCAAATGTTTACATACTGGATATCTCTTCAAATGTTTACATACTGGATATCTCTTCAAATGTTTACATACTGGATATCTCTTCAATGTTTACATACTGGATATCTCTTCAAATGTTTACATGCTGGATATCTCTTCAAATGTTTACATACTGGATATCTCTTCAAATTTTTACATGCTGATATCTCTTCAAATGTTTACATGATGGATATCTCTTCAATAATTACATGCTGGATATCTCTTCAAATGTTTACATGCTGGATATCTCTTCAAATGTTTCATACTGGATATCTCTTCAAATGTTTACATACGTGGATATCTCTTCAAATTTTACATACTGGATATCTCTTCAAATGTTTACATGCTGGATATCTCTTCAAATGTTTACATACTGGATATCTCTTCAAATGTTTACATACTGGATATCTCTTCAAATGTGTACATGCTGGATAATCTCTTCAAATGTTTACATACTGGATATCTCTTCAAATGTTTACATACTGGATATCTCTTCAAATGTTTACCTGCTGGATCATCCTTCAAATGTTTACATACTGGATATCTCTTCAAATGTTTACATACTGGATATCTCTTCAAATGTTTACATACTGGATATCTCTTCAAATGTTTACATACTGGATTCTTAAATGGCTGTTTCACTGTCCTTTGAGATGCAGTTAACAGTCAGCGCCGTCTTTTGTTTTATTTTTATTGTTCGTCCTTAAAAGTGAACAGGATTGGAAAGGTTTACACCATGGAGCCTCACCTCCCTCGCAAACAGTGAAAGGCTCTTCTGTCTTCTCTTCTTTCTCCGATCTTCATCTGAAAATGGTGATATCACCCATTACATACAAAACCAATGAGGGTTCCTCAAGGGTTCTTTAGGAAGGATGATGGTTCTAGAATGATGATTCTGGAACCATACTGACCCAAATAACCCTTTAAGCCCTTCAGTGGTTCTTTACAGTTCAGAAAAGTGTTCTTTTAAATTTTAGCAATAGTTCAAATGTAGGGGTCGGTAGCTCATAAGAATATTTTGTGTCGTGGTTTGCTCACAGCTCTTTCTGTGCAACCGAGAGTGAGAGTGTCATTCCGGTTTATCTGTTGTGTTACGCTATTACATGTTAGATACGACTATGACCAGTGATGGTGTCTCGTGAAAGACTCGTGTATGGCCTTGTGTCACTTGAGAACGGCTACTGAGGCAGTAGTTCTCTCTTCTCTCCTCAGGGACCCCCAGCTGTTCCAGAGCTAGAACACCTGATTCAACTTGGTAATAAAACACAATGGAATTTTAACAAAATAACACAGCTATTAAACCAGAATAAAAGTGCTTTATCGTTCTACATAGAACCTGAGATCTTAAGGCTCCCGAGTGGCGCAGCGGTCTAAGTCACTGCATCTCAGTGCTAGAGGTGTCACTACAGACCCTGGTTCGATTCCAGGCTGTATCACAATCGGCCGTGATTGGGAGTCCCATAAGGCGGCGCACAATTGGCCCAGCGTCGTCTGGGTTTGGCCGGGGTAGGCCGTCATTGTAAAATAAGAATTTGTTCTTAACTGACTTGCCTAGTTAAATAAAGGTTACATTTAATTCAAATAAACATTTACAGGAGGTTAGGTTTTCAGTGTGTACGTATGACTAACAGCCTCCTATAAAGAACCTTTCTCAATCTCAGAAGTTCTTTGTCGAACGATAAAGCATTTGTATTCTGGTTTAATAGCTGTGTTATATTGTTAAAATTCCAATGTGTTTTATTAACAAGTTGAAATCAGGTGAACCATTGGTTTCCAGTGTGTATGTATGACTAACAACCTCCTCGTAAATAGACACTGACCTGGCACAGAATGTGTCAGGCTTAGATAGTTTTATATTTGACTATTCAGTGTATATATACAGTGGGGAGAACAAGTATTTGATACACTGCCGATTTTGCAGGTTTTCCTACTTACAAAGCATGTAGAGGTCTGTAATATTTATCATAGGTACACTTCAACTGTGAGAGACGGAATCTAAAACAAAAATCCAGAAAATCACATTGTATGATTTTTAAGTAATTAATTTGCATTTTATTGCATGACATAAGTATTTGATATTGAATCACCTACCAACCAGTAAGAATTCCGGCTCTCACAGACCTGTGTTTTTTCTTAAGAAGCCCTCCTGTTCTCCACTCATTACCTGTATTAACTGCACCTGTTTGAACTCATTACCTGTATAAAAAGACACCTGTCACACACTCAATCAAACAGACTCCAACCTCTCCACAATGGCCAAGACCAGAGAGCTGTGTAAGGACATCAGGGATAAATTGTAGACCTGTACAAAGGCTGGGATGGGCTACAGGACAATAGCCAAGCAGCTTGGTGAGAAGGCAACAACTGTTGT
>NC_036848.1:54668634-54670986 GCF_002910315.2 Salvelinus sp. IW2-2015
ATTCAGTTCTGCTTTTCTGATGTATCAAATACTTATGTCATGCAATAAAATGCTAATTAATTAATTAAAAATCATACAATGTGATTTTCTGGATTTTTGTTTTAGATTCATTCTCTCACAGTTGAAGTGTACCTATGATAAAAATTACAGACCTCTACATGCTTTGTAAGTAGGAAAACCTGCAAAATTGTCAGTGTATCAAATACTTGTTCTCCCCACTGTATATATATATATATATACTGACTCCTGTAATAAAAAACATCTTGCAACAACAACAACAAAAATAATCTAAACATCCACAGGTGATTCTTGGAATCAGAGAGTAATGGTCTGAAAAATTATGAATTCTATCCACAAGATAAAATGACTAAGTCATCCATATAGTCACTTTATAGGGCATACACTTTTTAACAGGCTTTTAAGTAAAACCAGTATCTAGTGCGCTTTCCATTGATGTAGAGGCTTTTAAGTAAAACCAATATTAGTGTCTGGACTTTGATTTGTATATCGTTCAATGCTTTTCTGTGGATACGTCTACCTCTTGAAGAAGATCTTGTACCACGGAGAGGATAGCAGGTTTATTGCCTGACGACGGCTAGCTACTGTAATAATTGCCGTGTCGGTGTGGTCTCTCATAACTATGATCTTTCTCACTTCGTGTCCTAATATGAGAAAACAGACCTGGGTCATGTTCATTAAGACACAACGTTAAAGAAAAGTATTTTTCATAGGAAAAGAAAGTCCAGGTAGTCTCTCCCTGTTTCAATCCGTAGACAGTTCATGCCTAATGAATATGGCCTTGCATCACGTGTTTTGCCTTGTACCAGGAATATCTGCAATGCCTGGTTTTACACAGGTCGAACGGATCGATAGCTAGAAGGGAAAATGTGGGTTTTGTATTCCTGCCAGCCCTACTGGGAGCCCACGTTCTCCTATTAAACACCTGGATGCATCCCAAATGACTATGCCCTACCTACAGTGCCTTGAGAAAGTATTCACCCCCCTTGGCATTCTTCCTATTTTGTTGCCTTACAACCTGGAACTAAAATAGATTTTTTTTMGTGGGGTTGTATCATTTGATTTACACAACATGCCTACCACTTTGAAGATGCAAAATATGTTTTTTTATTGTGAAACTAACAAGAAAAAGACAAAACAAATTGAAAACTAGAGCGTGCATAACTAACTAATATACTGTCAATAATGTCTATACATCCCATCACACTATATACTATATATATATATACACACACACACACACACACACATATAAACTCAGCAAAAAAAGAAACGTCCTCTCACTGTCAACTGCGTTTATTTTTCTGCCAAACTTAACATGTGTAAATATTTGTATGAACATAACAAATTCAACAACTGAGACATAAACTGAACAAGTTCCACAGACATGTGACAAACAGAAATTGAATAATGTGTCCCTGAACAAAAGGGGGTCAAAATCAAAAGTAAACAGACCGTATCTGGTGTGGCCACCAGCTGCAATTAAGTACGCGCAGTGCATTCCCTCTATGGACTGCACGAGATTTGCCAGTTCTTGCTGTGAGATGTTACCATAATCTTCCAACAAAGCACCTGCAAGTTCCCAGACATTTCTGGTGGGATTGGCCCTAGCCCTCACCCTCCGATCCAACAGGTCCAGACGTGCTCAATGGATTGAAATCCGGGGTTTTCGCTGGCGATGGCAGAACACTGACATTCCTGTCTTACAGAGAATCACGCACAGAACGAGCAGTATGGCTGGTGGCATTGTCATGCTGGAGGTCATGTCAGGATGAACTGCAGGAAGGTACCACATGAGGAGGAGGATGTCTTCCCTGTAACGCACACGTTGAGAGTTGCTTCAAATACAACAAGCTCAGTCCCAGATGCTGTGACCACACCGCCCCAGACCATGACGGACCCTCCACCCTCGATTCCACTCCAGAGTACAGACCTCGTGAACGCTCTTCCTTGCGACAAATAAACGCGAATCCTAACATCTACCCTGGTGAGACAAAACGCGACTCGTCAGTGGAAGAGCACTTTTTGCCAGTCCTGGTCTGGTCCATGACGCGTGGGTTTTGTGCCCATAGGCGACATTTTGCCGGTGAGTCTGGTGAGACCTGCCTTACAACAGGCCTACAGCCTCAGTTCAGCCTCCTCAGCCTATTGCCCATCAGACACTGATGGAAGATTGGCGTTCCTGGTGTAAACTCAGCAGCTGTTGTTGCCATCCTGTACCTGTCCCGCAGGTGTATTTCGGAATACCCATCCTGTGCAGGTGTTGTTACACCTGGTCTGCCAGTTGGCGAGAACGATCAGCTGTCCGTCCTGTCTCCCTGTAGTGCTGTCTTA
>NC_036848.1:54671011-54675904 GCF_002910315.2 Salvelinus sp. IW2-2015
AGCTATCACCCCCCCCCCCCCCCCAAAGTCAATACCTTGTAGAGCCACCTTTTGCAGCAATTACAGCTGCAAGTCTCTTGGGGATGTCTCTATAAGCTTGGCACATCTAGACACTGGGATTTTTGCACATTCTTCAAGGCAAAACGCTCCAGCTCCTTCAAGTTGGATGGGTCCTGCTGGTGTACAGCAATCTTTAAGTCATACCACAGATTCTCAAATTGGATTGAGATCTGGCCTTTGACTAGGCCATTCCAAGACATTTAAATGTTCCCCTTAACCACTCGAGTGTTGCTTTAGCAGTATGATTAGGGTCATTGTCCTGCTGGAAGGGAACCTCCGTCCCAGTCTCAAATCTCCGGAAGACTGAAACAGGTTTCCCTCAAAATTTCCCTGTATTTAGCGCCATCCATCATTCCTTCAATTCTGACGGTTCCCAGTCCCTGCCGATGAAAAACATCCCCACAGCATGATGCTGCCACGTGGTGTTCTTGTGGTGATGAGAGGTGTTGGGTTTGTGCCAGACATAGCGTTTTCTTGATGGCCAAAAAGCTACATTTTAATCTCATCTGACAAGAGTACATTCTTCCATGTGTTTGGGGAGTCTCCCTCATGCCTGGCGAACACAAAACATGTTTGCTTTTTTTTTTCTTTAAGAAATTGCTTTTTTTTCTGGCCACTCTTCCGTAAAGCCCAGCTCTGTGGAGTGTACGGCATCAAGTGGTCCTATGGACAGATACTCCAATCTCCGCTGTGGAGCTTTGTAGCTCCTTCAGGTTATCTTTGGTATCTTTTGTGCTGAAACCAGTTTCTAATCTCAAGGCCATCAGACTGTTAAATAGTCACCACTAGCCGGCCTCCGCCCAGCACCCTTCCCTGAACTTTAGTCACTAGCCGGCTACCACCTGGTTACTCACCCCTGCACCTTATAGGCTGCTGCACTATGTACATAGTCATGGAATACTGATCAATAATAATGTTACATACTGTTTTACTCATTTCATATGTAATACGTATCTAGTCAAGGCCATCCTATCTATTACTGTACATATAATATTCTATATATTCTAAGATATACACATATACTAATATACTGTCAATAATGTCATACATCCCACACACTATATACTATATATATATATACACACACACACACACACACATAAAACTCAGCAAAAAAAGAAACGTCTCTCACTGTCAACTCGTTTATTTTTACTCTCTGTGCTGTCTTAGGCGTCTCACAGTATGGACATTACAATTTATTGTCCTGGCCACATCTGCAGTCCTCATGCCTCCTTGCAGCATGCCTAAGGCACGTTCACGCAGATGAGCAAGGACCCTGGGCATCTTTATTTTGGTGTTTTTCAGAGTCAGTAGAAAGGCCTCATTAGTGGCCTAAGTTTTCATAACTGTGATGCATGGGAAACAGTGTTTAAACCCTTTATAATAAAGATCTGTGAAGTTATTTGGATTTTTACGAATTATCTTTGAAAGACAGGGTCCTGAAAAAGAGACGTTTCTTTATTTGCTAAGTATATACACACAAACATATATACACATATATATGTATATATATACACGCATCTCTGATCTGCAAAACCACTGATGACATACTGTACTGAAATAGACTCAGTAGCCAGTTTATTAGGTACACCACCTCGTTCACGAAAACGGTTCGCTCCTACAGGCAGTGAGTCACGTGGTCGTGGCTTGCTATATAAAGCAGGCAGACAGACATCGAGGCATTCAGTTACTGTTCCATTGAACGTTAGAATGGTGGAAACGAGTGACAGAAGCAACTTTGAGCGTGGTGTGAGCGTTCCAGTATCTCAGAAACGGCCTACTGGGCTTTTTACGCACGGCAGTGTCCAGGGTTTACTGAGAATGGTGCGACAAACAAAAACCATCCAGACTGCGGCAGTCCTGTGGCTGTGGTTCAATGTGGAATGGTAATGTCGCTATCCTCCAGCTGTGGTTCAATGTGGAGTAGTAATGTAGCAGCCATCTGGCTGTTGTTCAATGTGGAGTGGTAATGTAGCAGCCATGTGGCTGTGGTTCAATGTCGAGTAGTAATGTAGCAGCCATGTGGCTGTGGTTCAATGTGGAGTGGTAATGTTGCTGTCCTCCGGCTGTGGTTCAATGTGGAGTAGTAATGTAGCAGCCTGCAGCCATCTGGGCTGTGGTTCAATGTGGAGTGTAATGTAGCACCTCTGGCTGTGGTTCAATGTGAGGTAATGTAGCATCCTCTGGCTGTGGTTCAATGTGGAGTAGTAATGTAGCACCTCTGGCTGTGGTTCAATTGGTAGGTAATGTAGCAGCCTCTGGCTGTGGTTCAATGTGGAGTAGTAATTAGCAGCCATCTGGCTGTGGTTCAATGTGAAGTGGTAATGTAGCAGCCATTCTGGCTGTGGTTCAATGTAGTGAGTAATGTAGCACATCTGGCTGTGGTTCAATGTGGAGTAGTAATGTAGCACCATCTTGCTGTGGTTCAATGTGGAGTGGTAATGTAGCACCTCTGGCTGTGGTTCAATGTGGAAGTAGTATAGAGCCATCTGGCTGTGGTTCAATGTGGAGTGGTAATCTAGCAAGACTTTCAATTCCATAGCAGCCAGTTTGACAGTTCCTAGCATACAGTTTAATTACACTTTTTAATAGTTTTGATCATTCAATCTTAAAATTGTAAGTGAAGAAGAAAAAATGGATTTGTGCTCAAACTACAGTAGAGTGTCACGAAACTTCCGCCGAAGTTGGTCCCTCTCCTTGTTCGGGCGGCGTTCGGCGGTCGACGTCATCGGCTTTCTAGTCACCACCGATCCATGTTTCATTTTCGTTTTGTTTGTCTTCATTGTTCACACTTGGTTTCCATTCCATAATCAATGTCCTTATTTAACCCTCTGGCTTCCCCTTTCTGTTTTGTGCGTGATTGTCGTTGTCAAGTGGATTCTTTTATGTGCTCTGGATATTTATGTTTATCCCTTGTTGGAACATTGCTTATTTTGAGTAAAGCTCGGATTTTTACTCATACCTGTGGTCCTGCGCCTGACTCGGCCTTATCCATTCCCCTAGAACGCTGACAAGAGGTGCAGCCTTAAATGAAGAAACTATACAATGGCTAACAGTCTTACTATACAGTTCACTGACTAATAAAACTAGTGACGTTTCAGTCAAATCAGATCTTTTTTTGCAGTATTCTGACCATGGTCCTCCTCTCTCAAAATAGTTATCTCCCTTTCAGGAGAAGCACTGAGGTCTTGTTTGACTGGCCCAATATCACAGAGACCCTTCAGAGCAGGGCCTGAAACCAGGAGGTGAAGCGCTGCAGAGGTCTAGATGTCCCGGTCATCTACTGCAACGCCATTCTCTGTGTGGGAGCGAGCACACACACACACACACACACACACACACACACACACACACACACACACACACACACACACACACACACACACACACAACACACACACACACACACACACCACACAACACACACACCACCACACCACACACACACACACACAGACTGTTAATAGTCACCACTAGCCGGCCTCCGCCCAGTACCCTGCCCTGAACTTTAGTCACTAGCCGACTGCCACCAGTTACTCACCCTGCACCTCATAGGCTGCTGCACTATTGTACATAGTCATGGAATACTGATCACATTAATAATGTTTACATACTGTTTTACTCATTTCATATGTATACTGTATTCTAGTCAAGGCTCCTCCTATCATTACTGTACATATAACATTTTACAGATAATACTACATATACTAATATACTGTCAATAATGTCTATACATCCCATCACACTATATACTGTATATATATATATACACACACACCACCACACACACACACACACACACACACACACACACACACACACACACACACACCACACACACACACACACACACACACACAACACACACACACACACACACCACACACACAACACACACACACACACAACAGAGACAAGACACACACACACACAGCCCAGTCCACCAAATATTATGTTGTCATTGGGGCGCGCAGGTAGCCTCGTGGTTAGGGCATTGGACTAGTAACCGGAAGGTTGCAAAGATCGAATCCCCGAGCTGACAAGGTAAAAATCTGTTGTTCTGCCCCTGAACAAGGCAGTTTTACCCACTGTTCCTAGGCTGTCATTGTAAATAAGAATTTGTTCTTAACTGCTAGTTAAATAAAGATAAAATAATATATAAAAAAATTGTTGTCATGGGTGATCACTATTGATCCGGCAGGATGTTTTTTTATTTTTTTATTTCACCATTTATTTAACCAGGTAGCCAGTTGAGAACAAGTTCTCTTTACAACTGCGACCTGGCCAAGATCAAGCAAAGCAGTGCGACAAAAAACAACAACACAGAGTTACAAATAAACAACGTACAGTCAAAAACACACATAGAAAAAATCTATGTACAATGTGTGCAAATGTAGAAGAGTAGGAGGTAAGGCAATAAATAGGCCATAGAGGTGAAATAATTACAATTTAGCATAATACTGGAGTGATAGATGAACAGATGACGATGTGCAAGTAGAGATCTGGGGTGCAAAAGAGCAAGAGGTTAAGTAATAATATGGGATGTGTGTGCTATTTAAAGATTGGAGGGAGGGTGGAGGAGGGGAGAGCTGCGTTGCTCACTCAATCCTCCAGATTACTTTTGGAATTAACCAAGACACACACCGAAGAAAACAACACACACACCCCAAGACACACTACACCCACCCACCCAAGACACACACAGCCACCAAGACACACACTCACAGACACCAACACACACACCACTCCAAGAAACACACACCAACCCCAAGACACCACACACCCAACAACCCAGCACCCACCACACACCCACCCCAAGACACCACAACACTC
>NC_036848.1:54677293-54686010 GCF_002910315.2 Salvelinus sp. IW2-2015
GTCCTTCCATTGTTCACACCTGGTTTCCATTCCATAATCAATGTTCCTTATTTAACCCTCTGGCTTCCCCTTTCTGTTTTGTGCGTGATTGTCGTTGTCAAGTGGATTCTTTTATGTGCTCTGGATATTTATGTTTATCCCTTGTTGGAACATTGCTTATTTTGAGTAAAGCTCGGATTTTTACTCATACCTGTGGTCCTGCGCCTGACTCGGCCTTATCCATTCCCCTAGAACGCTGACAAGAGGTGCAGCCTTAAATGAAGAAACTATACAATGGCTAAACAGTCTTACTATACAGTTCACTGACTAATAAAACTAGTGACGTTTCAGTCAAATCAGATCTTTTTTTGCAGTATTCTGACCATGGTCCTCCTCTCTCAAAATAGTTATCTCCCTTTCAGGAGAGCACTGAGGTCTTGTTTGACTGGCCCAATATCACAGAGACCCTTCAGAGCAGGGCCTGAAACCAGGAGGTGAAGCGCTCAGAGGTCTAGATGTCCCGGTCATCTACTGCAACGCCATTCTCTGTGTGGAGCCGAGCACACACACACACACACACACCACACACACACACACACACACACACACACAACACACAACCACAACACACACACACACACACACACACACACACACACACACACACACACACCACAACAACCACACACACACACCACACACACACAGACTGTTAAATAGTCCCACCATAGCCGCCTCCGCCCAGTACCCTGCCCTGAACTTTAGTCACTAGCCGACTGCCACCAGTTACTCACCCTGCACTTCATAGGCTGCTGCACTATGTACATAGTCATGGAATACTGATCACATTAATAATGTTTACATACTGTTTTACTCATTTCATATGTATATACTGTATTCTAGTCAAGGCCTACCCTATCTATTACTGTAAATATAACATTTTACAGATTAACTACATATACTAATATACTGTAATAATGTCTTACATCCCATCACACTATATACTGTTATATATATATACACACACACACCACCACACACAACACACACACACACACACACACACACACACACACACACACACACACACACCACACACACACACACACACACACACACACACACACACAAACACACACACACACACCACAGAACACACACACACACACGAGACAACACACACACACACAGCCCAGTCCACCAATATTATGTTGTCATTGGGCGGCAGGTAGCCTCGTGGTTAGGGCATTGGACTAGTAACCGGAAGGTTGCAAGATCGAATCCCCGAGCTGACAAGGTAAAAATCTGTTGTTCTGCCCCTGAACAAGGCAGTTTACCCACTGTTCCTAGGCTGTCATTGTAAATAAGAATTTGTTCTTAACTGACTAGTTAAATAAAGATAAAATAAATATATAAAAAAATTGTTGTCATGGTGATCACTATTGATCCGGCAGGATGTTTTTTTATTTTTTTTATTTCACCATTTATTTAACCAGGTAGGCAGTTGAGAACAAGTTCCTTTACAAACTGCGACCTGGCCAAGATAAGCAAAGCAGTGCGACAAAAAACAACAACACAGAGTTACAAATAAACAAACGTACAGTCAAAAACACACAATAGAAAAATCTATGTACAATGTGTGCAAATGTAGAAGAGTAGGGAGGTAAGGCAATAAATAGGCCATAGAGGTGAAATAATTACAATTTAGCATAATACTGGAGTGATAGATGAACAGATGACGATGTGCAAGTAGAGATACTGGGGTGCAAAAGAGCAAGAGGTTAAGTAATAATATGGGATGTGTGTGCTATTTAAAGATTGGAGGGAGGGTGGAGGAGGGGAGAGCTGCGTTGCTCACTCAAATCCTCCAGATTACCTTTTGGAATTAACCAAGACACACACACACACACCAACACACACACACGCAGACCACACACCCACCCGACACACACAACAGCCCCAAGCACACACACCCACTCAAGCACACACACCCACCCCAAGACACACACACACCCCCAGACACACACACACCCCACCCAAGACACACACCCCACCCAAGACACACACACCCACCCAAGACACACACACCCACTCCAAGACACATCACACAACCCACCCCAAGACACACACACACACCCAAACACACACACCCCCAAGACACACACACACCCCCAAAGCACACACACCCACCCAAAGAGCACAGCGTATAAATTTCCCCCCAGTGCGCATTGAGAGGTTCTGTGTTGAGGTCGAAGGTCTGAGGACCGACTGTGCTCACAATGTGCTCCAATTGACTTTAGTGGGAATATCCTGTTGTTGACAAGGCCTGTGACAGTGATATTATCCATTGGAGGAATACATGAGCTCTTTATATTGAAGGGAATACAACATCAATGTAGCTCCTGTATTTTCACACTGAACACACACACACACTGTTATGGGTCTCTTAGAAGCACTATCTGCTTGCCTGAGAACAAATATCCTCCCCCTCCCACAGAATGTCTACCGTAAACACAGCCACAAGCCAAGTATAAATGGACTTCAAATGGTGTTTTAGTAATGTTCTCTCTCTCTCTCTCTTTCCCCTCTCCCACTTCCCCTTTTTTTCTACCCTCAGCCTCTCTCTTCACCTCCTCCCTTCCTTCCCCTCCCTCCCCCCCCTCCCCCTTCCCTCTCTCTCAGTTAACATCCTGACTCCGGTGGCTCTATCCCAGCTTGCAGACTGTAAGAAAGTTCTGTACATGTACCTGCTGGCTCTAACCGGCTCTGACATCCTCTCCCAGCGGTGCATCATTTTGGTGGGCTTCCTGCTGGAAACAGCCGTGTTCCATCGGGAGGTAGGCAGCCCAGTGGTTAAAGAATGGACAATAAAGTATTGTACTGATTTTCTAGGTCCCCACCCTCCTGCTGCACTAGGTCACCATGGCAGCCCAGTGGTTAAGGAATGGACAATAAATTATTGTACTGATTTTCTAGATCCCCACCCTCCTGTTGCACGAGGTCAGTGTGGTGGAGTTCACTGACAACCATACCTCCATCTGGGCCACCGTACCTCTTACCATGGACCGCTAAGTGGCGCAGTACCACTCTCTCCTCCACCTCCAGATTAGCTACCCGACGCTGCGGTGCGGTGGATCATCGCCATCGTCTTATTCCTGCCGCTGTTGTCGGGCGTGCCGTTCTTCTGATGTTCTGACATGTTACCGCCCACCTCCCTTGACTCCGCCCTCAAATGGACACACGTGACTATAATATACTTCCTGCCGTGTAGCATCTTCCTGGTTCTGCACTTGCTGATTCTCCGCCGGCTGGGAGCGCGGCAGAGACAGGCCCCGTGCCAGGAGGAGTGTGGTGGCGGTGGGCCTCAGTTGGCATGGCTATGGTGCCTGGGTAAGAGTGTTCGCCATCCTGTGGGACCCCAGGACTCTAGTGGTCATCTATCATCTATACTGTACGTGTCCTCGGTCCACAAGGACAGACGGGTTCACCTGGCCTACAACCTGTTAATATGCTGGCCATGCTCAACACTGTAGTCAACTTCTTTCTCTAAAGTTTTGTCAGTAAGCCACTCGGAGTGGCCGTAAAGGGATGTTCTATTGCTCAGGATGCCCCCGCCAACGCCTCCACATCCTCGATGTCTAACGGGACAAACACGTGCTGGCACCGAGACTCAACCAACCCCACCCCCTACCACTCCGCAGGGTGTGACTCTGACCTTGGCCTTTGACTATGGGACGAGACCCTCTATTTGAGAACAACCCACTCATCTACCCCATCCCTCCATCCCCCATCCCTCCATCCCTCCAACTCACTCGTCCACCCCATCCCTCCATCCCTCTAACCCACTCGTCCAACCCATCCTCATCCTCCAACCCACTCGTCCAACATGACCCATCCCTCCATCCCTCCAACCCAACTTCGTCCACTCCCATCCTCCATCCCCCATCCCTTCCATCTCCCCATCCCTCCATCCCACAGACATGTAACCTTGACTTTAACCCTGGGTCCCTTCCTAATTGTGACCAACACAGTACCCCTCTTCCCTACGTACCTTTTCCATCTGTCTTAGTCCCCCCCCCCCTCCCCCAAACACCTCCCACTTACACGTTTTTCCCCCAACACCCCATCCCACGGACCATGTGACTTTGACCGTGAGACCTCCCCTCATTGAGAACCAACCCTCCCCTTACCCCAAACCTCTATCCCTCCATCAGCCCATCCCACGGACCATGTGACCTTGACCCTTAGACCAGCCCTAATTGAGAACCAACCCTCCCTTAACCCCAAACCTCTATCCCTCCATCAGCCCATCCCACGGACCATGTGACCTTGACCCTTAGACCAGCCCTAATTGAGACCAATCCCGTCCCTCCATCCCACGGTCCCCCTAAACACTTATGACCTCTGAACTACAGAGTGTATTCCAACCATGTTCTGTGGACAGCTGACAATCGCCCTCTGAGCTGAACATTTTCAAAGAGCCTTTAACTGAACTGCTGTTGGTCTGAAAACTAAGCAGCATGTTTTTTCTTGTAACTGATTAACGTGTTATTTATGATTTTATGATGTCCCAGCGGGAATCCAATTAAATGGCTCACAAACTATTTATTTATCCTTAGGGGAACATTTGGCTTGTGACGTCATGAGCACTTGGCCTGGCGTTTTTATGTTTACCATATACGGTAGCTAGTCATAATTACGCAACATGATATCATTTTTTATTGTTTAAAAAGAAAGACATATGGACATAGTTTTATTTTCTTGTTTTTCGGTCCGTTTTGCAGCAGGTACTGGCTCAACGTGCTTTGGTTAGCACACAGAGAGAAGAGACATTGAAAAGGAGATGACGCTTTCATGTGCACGCTGCTTCATGTGAATCCTTCATCTAGTTGCACATTGATCATATCAAGGTACAGGGACGGAACGTAAGCTAAATGATAGTGAGACATTATGTTCATACGGTGTTGTTATGGAGAGGACATGAACATGACAGAACATCCGACTCGCTGAGCAGCACACCCAAACCAATCAAGCAAAGAAATGGCACTAAGCACTTCATTTCCACGGCGACAGTGAGGTCAAACAACAGCTGTTAGCTCTGGTGTTTATTTCTCATGAAAAGGCAACTGGATGGAGGTTTGAATAAATGCTGGCTGTGAGTGACTGTCTAAAAGCCGCAGGAGAGAATACCATTTCTACAAAACACAGTCCCCACTTCATCTCAGCTACCTAAACAAACCTAACGTCAGACTGACTGTCGACAGACAGACAGACAGACAGACAGACAGACAGACAGACAGACATACATACATGGATCCATCCAGTCAGTACAAGACCCTAGAAACATCAATAAGACGACACGGACGAATTCAAATGAACATTTTTAAATGAGATATATCCCAGGAATAGGGCATGAGGACCTGTGGGTTTACTGTGATCATCAAGAAACATCCACACTTACTTACAAATTTGTATTACCGTTTTTAAACATGAGATAAACAAGCACTTTGTGACCTCAGTATTTATTTGGAGGTGAGTGTTCTACCCGGCTCCATTTCTATTCTCTATACATATCTCTGGTTCTAACTAATCATTCCATATGTTAATCAACACTTGTCACGCTTGGTATAACGGGATRGGGAGACAGGCGCAGGAATGCGTAATAGGGGTTTTTATTTACCCAAATTACAGCGTGCCGTGTAAAGGCACGGGGACCAAGACCAAACAAACACGTATACAAAACACAGGGTTGAGACCCAAACAAAAGAGCGAGGAGTACCTTGAATAAATACACAAGGGCAGAATGAGTAACACACGGGACGAGACCTGTAATCGTCTGCGCAATACACGCGGCACGTAAGCCAAAACAACACAGCACATGTCCTCACACCACCAACGGACATTGTAACAATAATCGACAGGACAATGAAAAACAAAGGGCACACTTARACAATTACAATCAGTGGGAATGGGGACCAGGTGTCCTAATGACCGTTCCGGGGGGATCCGTGACAACACTTGGCAATTGTAGTCTGTTGGTGTATTGCTTTTTAACGCAACGAATTCATTACGGGATGATGAACCATGTTTAGGTTTTTATCTGGAATGAATCGATTGATCATGCAGCTCTGGCTCATCAATAATTCCTCAGTGAAAAGCTTCTAAATAAGGATGTAGTTTTGTCCTCATAGCCATGGCATAATCTATAGAAGAAGACATTTCAACTACATCAAATAGTTCATCTGTTTGCACTGGTAGTAACAGAGAGTAAGAGAGATGAGCTTATTTTAATTGATTATGTCTTTCGTTTTAGTGACATTCAGAGGGAGCTCATTGCTGGTGTATTTGCATTTATTAAGCACCCCCCAATGTGGATGACTTTTGAAATCGATCTAAAGAAATGTAAACAATAAAGTAAAGTATAAAAATACTAGTATAAAAGAATACTATAAAATATTTACTATAAAATGCTTACTGTAAAATATTTACTATAAAATACTTACTATAAAACACTACTATAAAAGACTACTATAAAAGACTACTATAAAATACTTACTATAAAACACTACTATAAAATACTTACTATAAAATACTTACCATAAAGACTTACCATAAAATACCACTATAAAAGACTACTATAAAATACTTACTATAAAAGACTACTATAAAATACTTACCATAAAGACTTACTATAAAAGAACACAAAACAATTGAGAGAGTTTTCCACTGCATTTTCAGCCCTGCCACAAAAGGACGACTGACATCATGTCAGTGATTCTCTCGTTAACACAGGTGTGAGTGTTGACGAGGACAAGGCTGGAGATCACTCTGTCATGCTGATTGAGTCTGAATAACAGACTGGAAGCTTCAAAAGGAGGGGTGGTGCTTGGAATCACTGTTCTTCCTCTGTCATCTCACTGGTTACCTGCAAGGAAACACGTGGCGACCTCATTGCTTTGCACAAAAAGGACTTCACAGGCAAGGATATTGCTGCCAGTAAGATTGCACCTAAATCAACCATTTTCTCGGATCATCAAGAACTTCAAGGAGAGCGGTTTCAATTGTTGTGAAAGAGGCTTCAGGGCGCCCAAGAAAGTCCAGCAAGCGCCAGGACGTCTCCTAAAGTTCATTCAGCTGTGGGATCGGGGCACAACCAGTACAGAGCTTGCTCAGGAATGCACAGCAGGCAGGTGTGAGTGCATCTGCACACACAGTGAGGTGAAGACTGTTAGAGATAGCTTGTGTCAAGAAGGGCAGCAAAGAAGCCACTTCTCTCCAGGAAAAAACATCAGGGACAGACTGATATTCTGCAAAAGGTACAGGAATTGGACTGCTGAGGACTGGGGTAAAGTCATTTTCTCTGATGAATCCCCTTTCCGTTTGTTTGGGCATCCGGAAAAAAGCTTGTCCGGAAAAGACATGGTGGCGCTACCATCAGTCCTGTGTCATGCCAACAGTAAAGCATCCTTAGACCATTCATCTGTGGGGTTGCTTCTCACCAAGGGAGTGGGCTCACTCACAATTTTGCCTAAGAACACAGCCATGAATAAAGAATGGTACCGAACACATCCTCTGAGAGCAACTTCTCCCAACCATCCAGGAACAGTTTGGTGACGAACAATGCCTTAAGGGCAAAGTGATAACTAAGTGGTTCGGGGAACAAAACATCAATATTTTGGGTCCATGGCCAGGAAACTCCCCAGCCTTTAATCCCATGGAGAACTTGTGGTCAATCCTCAAGAGGCGGGTGGACAAACAAAAACTCACAAATTCTGACAAACTTCAAGCTTTGATTATGCAAGAATAGGCTGCCATCAGTCAGGATGTGCCAGAATTTAATTGACAGCATGCCTGGGCAGATTGCAGAGGTCTTGAAAAAGAAGGGTCAACACTGCAAAATATTGACTTCTTTTGCATCAACTTCATGTAATTGTCAATAAAAGCCTTTGACCACTTATGAAATGCTTGTAATTATACTTCAGTATTCCATAGTAAACATCTGACAAAAATATCTAAAGACACTGAGGCAGCAGACTTTGTGAAATTTATATTTGTGTCATTCTCAAAACTTTTGACCACGACTGTACTGCTTCCTTCTACTACTGTTCCTACATGTACTGCTTCCTTCCTACTACTGTTCCTACATGTACTGCTTCCTTCCCTACTACTGTTACTACATGTACTGCTTCCTTCCCTACTACTGTTACTACATGTACTGCTTCTTCCGCTATCACGTTACTACATGTACTGCTTCCTTCCCTACATGTACTACAGGTGCGCTAGAGCAGCTAGAGTCCCCAATACATGGCACAGGAGCAACACACAGCTGACTAAAGTCTCAGACTCTCCTACAGCCTTACAAACACAGATTAAAACGGGCCTGCCACAAAGTTATAAGTCCCAGCAAGTCTTGGGCTTGTAACAAACTTTTCCATGGAGGTTACAGATGTTGAAATGCTCATGTTTTGGTTGAGCTAGACGTGAGAGCACATAAACAGAGTAACCGAGGACCCGTAGACTACTACTTCATTAAGAGACATAGCATCACTATGATGGGTGCTGTCTCATGGTGGTGCGTTTTCTCATGGTGGTGCTGTTTCTCATGGTGGTGCTGTTCTCATGGTGGTGCTGTTCTCATGGTGGTGCTGTTTCTCATGGTCGTGCTGTTCTAATGGTGGGGGGGTGCTGTTCTGTCTGTCTGGAGCATGGGGGGGGGGGGGGGGGCTCAAAGGAGATGA